>NW_010527713.1:24445-34076 GCF_000687285.1 Phaethon lepturus
TGTTTGTAGGGCTACTTTGCTACACGTTGGTCATGTGTACGAGCAATATAACTGGTAGTCTTGAGAGACTCTCTTTTGTCTAGCCCAAGCAGCACCTGATTGTTGTGAATCTGAGCAGTCATTAAATATAGAGCCACTTTCATTTTCTGGTATGGCCCTTTTGCATTACACCACATCCTGCTGGTAAACAGCAACAGCTAATGAAATGTTAAGCAATTATACTAATTTTAAGACTATTTCCATGTATGTCAGACTTTTTTCCTGACTTTGTTGCTAGATAAGAAAAACTATTTACACCTGGGTAAAAATGGTACAGAAGTAACTTTTAAAATTTATCACTGTATGTGTGGATTTTTCATTAGCTTTCTGTTTTTCAGACCTATAAGACAGCTTTTCATTTGACCAGTTTGAGACCAAAGAATATCTCTGACAGGTGTTTAGTAACTGCTAGACCATTTCCTGGTTTTCTGTGAAGTGTGTGTTTTATTTAAATCCCTTTAGGGACAATTTTTGGCACGTGGACTCTGTTACTGGTTTGCCAAAAATTAGGCAAAATTAGCTCTCTGGCTGTGGTAGAAGTCAGTCTTTTTTGATTGGGAGCAATGTATATAGGATATAAAATGGCTACAGCCACAAAGCCCTCTTTTGGCTCAGTAATTGACTTTTTAAATTATGTATTTTAAATGAGGAAATGCTGAAACAGATGTGAAAAGCTTGTAGTCCTGTGTGCTAGTTAATGATCAATCTTCACTTTACCATGGGTGCAAAATGTATATGCTCAGAAAGCTGAAATTACCTTTCTACCATTGGTCTTAGTAGATTAAATAAGTATTCTGAAATTGTGATTTATAAAAAAGAATTTGCTGTATATTACTGGAATCATTGTTTTGAAATACAAATTAGCACTTGCTCTGACAGCTACTGTGTTCATGAAAACCCTGCTGAGGAATAGCCTGCAGAACAATTTCTTCTAGTACAGTTGTTTTTAAGTAATTCCTGTCAACACTAGGCATTGAAAATGTGCTAGCTATACCGTGGTCTGAAACAGCTGTCAAATGTAGTTTCTGGCACAAAGCCACCTTTAGATATTGTTGTATCTTGTTAATACAGAAAATGAAGAGATCATTTTCTTTTGGATTGGTTAGATTTGTGGTCAGCGAGAAGAGGAAGAAAATGTCCTGAGTTAAAAATGGTGAGAAATTTCTTCAAGAAAGGTGTAAATGAGCCTTAATCAGTGGCTTCCTTTTTTCACATCATGAACTGCTTTCCCGAGTGTAAGGATGTACTTAACCACGTGCTTTTGTAATTATAACCAAGTTATTAGATACTATCCAGAACGTATACTAAAAATAATTAATTTCCAGATGTTTTCTCTTTTTGATAATCCAAAAAGACAATGCAAACAAAATAAAGTTGAGGTTTGAGTTAAATAGGAAAACAACTACAGTAGAGAATGCAGGAAGAAGACATTGGGGAGGAGCGGGGGAGGGGCAGAAAGGGAAATCATTCCAAGGAACTGGCTTTTCTTAAGGACTGTATGTATTCCAGTTGGCAGAATTCAATTTCAGTACACGGTAGCTAGATGACTGCCCACTGAATCCTGAGTTGGTAAGAGAACTTAATAGTTTGTGTAAGTATATGGGTTCCTCTCAGGGATGCGAGTTTGGCAGGGTAGTTATAGTATGTTCCAGTAGAGGACATGAAGCCTTGCATACATTTACTTAAACTATATAGGAGAACTTTACCAGTAGGTAGTTTAATTCTTGCTTCCTCTTGGTCACTATGGTGATTTTGCTCATCCCTGACAAAGCCTTTTCATTTTCCTTGAATTGCGGAAATTAGAAATGGCAAAACCCTATTAGGATTAGATCACCCAGCACATTCCCTTGCCAGTGAGGGATGTTCAGCAGTTTCTGCCTCTTGTTCTGTGAAGTTCCTTATTGTATCCTTCAAGATTTTTGCCAAAGGCAAGCTGGATAAGGGCTTCTTTTGGGGCCTGTTAATGAATTTTAGTGGATCAGAACACTGTAACATCATACCAGATCTATGTCATTTAGTCTTGGTTTAGACAAAGTATGTTGTGTTAAAAGTTTCATGTTCTCTCAAAGGAATGGTTGTTAAGGATGGTGCTACAGGTTGTAGCATCATTGTCATTACATAGTTAGCTTAAATAAATCCCTGTCTAGAAATCGTGGTTGCATGTTATCTCCACTTAGCTGTTTTCTGTGGTCAGTATGTCTCATTTGAAAACCACACACATCTGTACTAACAGGTTTTCTCTGTGTGATAACTGATACAGCAAAAAGTAAATTAATCTAAAGGTAGTCTCCATACTAAGAAAAAAAGACAATACATAGACACCACATATGTCATACTGAAATTGAGTGGGGATTTTTAAATACAGTTTGAAGTGTTGTCTTGTACAAAATCCATCTGGTACGGGTTTTAACCATCTATTCCAGGTAATGAGCTGTGAAATTAAGTGGGACTATATAGGCTGATTATACTCTGTGGCTTGCAGATGCATAACCCTTTTTAACTCTTCATTTACTGTAAGCAAAATAGCTTGACATTTGTATGGCTTGTTTGCTGTTTATTTCAAGGTACTTATTTCTGAAAGACAGTAAATACTATGTTCCCAGTAGTAGGAATATTGTTACAACAATTATGGTGCTGATGTTTAATTGGATAACTAGTATGTGTTTTATGGAGAACATGGAAGGAGCCAATCCAAGGACATTTCTACTAGATGCTTATTTATTGATTTTTGTTAAAATTAGGTTTAAGTAATGCAACAATTGTATCCCAGTGTGTAAATGCCGCTTTTATACCACATTAAAGATATTTGTAGCTACTTGCAGTGTTTTCAACTTTTGGTTGTTTCAGATGCCTATTTGTAGCCCTATGCAGGTTGTATACTAATAGACATTCTTTCTGGAAAATATTTCCATACCCTTTGTTTCTTCCCATTCTGCCTTCTACCTCATATATTTGCATTATACCTTATGTAGTAATAAAGAACAGGGCAAAGATATTTGCAATGTGTCTGTCTTGATTTTTCTTTAGTTTGAAATCTTGGATTTCATAATTATTCAGTGAATCCACAAAGTGCATATTTTTGTGGCAAATTTATGTATGCTGCTACTTTGATACCAGCTAGTATTATTTTACTATTTGTATAGATCAAATCAGATCTTTAGGTTACATGTGTGCAGATTATGTAATTTCTATTTATTGTAAGTATATTAATCAAATCACCTAAACTGACAGATGCCTGATGTTACACCTCATGGCTTGCAAAAGTCACTTATAGTAGAAATAAATCACAACATCTGTGTTAATGCGTAGTCATTACTTATCTGCAGTTGTTCTTGTAATCTCTTTGGTTTTCTACTTTCACTAAATCTAGGTGTTCTTTGTAGAAACTCGTGGATTATTTGTGGTTTAAGATATCACTGAGACTTGCTGTACTTTTTTCATGTAATACTGGTTGACAGATGAGTAAGTTCCTCTCGGTTTCTTCCTGCTTTGTCATAGGAAGTCACGTTTAATTGATTATGTGACTGAAGAGTAATGTTACAACCACAGGAAATCCTGTGGCTGAAACCAGTTTTGTTCTCTACTTACTTTTGGTAATAATTCTGTATTTGCAGAATACTATCTTTGATTTAGGACTGCATTGTACTTTGACTGTAAAAAGATGGTGCCTTTTGCAATGTACACACAGTTTTTGAGATGGGGAATTTTTTTTACAAGACATCTAAAAGTAAATAGAAGTATTGCTGATGAGTATTTGTGGGTGAAAACTTGGCAATGTGGGTCACTTCAAACAAAATGAAAGCTAATAGTGTCAAATACAAACACACCCAAAGGAACAAAAAAAGTGTAATGTGTGCATGCTACATTTGGAGGTTTTGAGAGGTAAGAGATGCATGGAGGTGTGTAGGACTTCTTGCTCATTGTTTCTTGAGCGGGAGGAGTGAGCCGATTCAGCTGCTCAGGCCCTCACGCTTGTAGAAGGAAAGGATATGGCAGGAGAGTAAGACCATCCTGTCTGAGAACACAGCACATTTAAATTGATTTAAACAAGTCTGCACCCTCATTCTTGATCAAGAGCAATTTATATCTTGGCTTGAAGCCCTTACTTTCATGATGTAGCAATATGCAAGTCACCAACTGTTTTAATTTTTGGTTGGGACCTGTTCTATGACTTTTGAGGTGCAGTAATAGCATTGTTGGGTGTCAGTCTCTTTATAAAAAATTATCTGAAGGAATGGGAAGATGAGCTTTTAGGTACAGCTGTAGACTTTTTTTTTTATTGCCATTTTGAAGTAATTTAAAGGAATTTATTACTGTGCTAAGTAAAACTAGGGCAAGACACAATTCGTCAGAACACATTTGCTTTCTTCCATGCACATGCTATTATTGTTAGGCCTTTTTCATTTGTAAATCTGGGAAATAAACATATCCCTAAGATAAAAGGGCAAAGGAAGGATAAAATGTTTTAACATTATATCTCCTGGCCTTGTAGAGAGTGTGTCTGTTATTACCCTGACTTGACAGCTCTGGTGGAAGGAGACTACTGCAGTAACTAGAATGCTAAAAGTGGCAAGCTGCTAGTTTCCAAACTGAGGCATGCCTTACTGGCGAGAAGAGAATATGGCTTGAAAACCAACCAGGGTGGGGAAGAAGGGGCAGGAAGTGCTGCAATGCACACCCCCAAAGTACTGGTGTCCTTGAAGTGCGTAGTCCTTAACTCCGGCACTCTGGGCAGCAACCATCTGATATTGCTTGTGGCTGTGTGCTCACTGGATGTGTAGAGCCTTGGAGCTATATAGTGCTAGGGTTGCTGAACCTGGCCAGGGACCCATGCTTCTGTGTCGCTGTCATACCCCATGAACTAGTGCAGGAGTAGGTATTGATCCCTAGCTGTTGAGCGAGATATGGATAGCTGTATCAACGTTCCTTGGTTTGGGTTGTTAGAATATACCTCTGAAGCCCCCTAAGGACATGTGCTCTCCGGGAAGTCACATGGAGACTTGAAAAAAGAGGGGAGGGAGGCAGTAACAGTAGAGACAAACTGGGATAGCAATACCAAGTGCAGTAGTTTGGGGAATGTTGATTTAATAGGAATTTCAGATTCTTTTTTATTTAAATTCCGGTTCCTGTAATTTTTTCTCTCTTAGAGACTGGTACGTAGAGTGTTAAGTAGATCCAACAGAAATATTGTTGGTAGAACTGTTGACCTCAGTAACTTATGTAGTGGAAGTGCTGTACCAGCACGAATGACAAATTATCTGTTTATTCAAACTGATACTGACAGTATTTGTGTGTGCTTTCTCTGTTGAGCTAAATATATGTATCCTAAATAGATTTCTCTTTGGATGTTAAAAATAAAACTTAAAGCTCAGAAATAATGGAAACTAACTGAAGAGGTTGATAATATCTGAACATTGCCTGGAATAAGTTGTGGAAAGTGGTCTTTTGGAGCTAATAGCAGCAGGATTTTAAAAAAGCTAGTTGAAAGATGATTGAAAATGACTTTCTAGAATCTGCACTGAATTCACTGAATTTCCTTCCCTGCTTGAAGCATCAAGAACATTCTGTGATGTAATAATTTTTTGTTGTCATCAGTAATAAATTTGGGGAAGAAGCGTGCTGTTTGCGAACAGATTTATGATGACTGATTATCTGGTTCAGAAGTCTGGGCCAGAGGTGGGAATGTGTGTGGCTCTGCTAGCCTGCTTGGGTCATCAGAGAGTGCGCATGAAATTTATATAGAAGAGTAGTCTAGATTTATTTTTTGGGACAATTTCTTCTCTGAAATGCTTCACAACAAAGAGTAGGAATGTTTTCATAACATCTCATGAGCTATGTTTTTATGCTATCTTCTGTGCAAAATCTAAAGACTGGGAGAGTGAAGGAAGTGCAGAAGTTGATGTTTAATTATATGCAGTTCTAAATGACAAAATAACTAAATGAACTTCTGTCATCTGGCATAGCCTAAAGGTTTGCAGAGTTAGCTCCTCTTTGTGTAAGTCCTTCAGAGAAGTTTTAAGACTATCTTAATTTAATCATAATATATACCGTGTGGTCATATGAGGGCTTAAACATAACCCAGGGGAAAAAAAGAAACGCCTTGACCGTACTGACCTTTAAAGGAGATCACTGAGCATGAGCTGTGTGAGACTGGGAAATGGATGAAACTTATCTGGTTTACATCAGCTGGCGATCTGGCCCAGTATTTAAACTGAAGCAATTTATTTTTTTACTTTTTTTTTTCCCTCTAAGGAGTTAGTAATGCACAGTACATAAACATAGAAGCAATAATACTGTAGAAGTACTTGGGGGGGGGGGGAATGCCCAAATTCCAGAGCAGTACCTCTCTGTCCTCCCAATCTCTTCCTTTCCCATCTCTTTAGAGATTATTTAAGTAGTTAAAATTTAGTGAAGAAAAAGTTATATAAGAACACTTCTTTCCAATCCATACCATCCTCTTCAAATGTCCTCTTTGGGCAGCTTGAGTTATCTACATTGTATTTCACATGCATTTTAATTGCTGTGACCTACCCCAAAATTTTACAACTTTAAAACCCCATAGAGGGATGAGAAAATGTGAAGTTTTGCACTTCTTTTCCTTACATTTGTATCAGAAATAAAGATATAACTAAAATTAGATTATGTCAGAACACTTCATATGTAGTCAGAGAGGAAACACCTTTTTCCTCATAGCAATTGCAGGTGGAGTGAAAGTGGATGAAAGGAGTAAAAGTGCGCAAAACTCTGGTGGAGGGAAGAGAAATCATTCCTTGGAAAGGCAGAGCGACTATCTATAGCAATGTTGCGGAAGACATTCATAAACTGTAGATGTGGGTGTGGAGAGTGGGCAAAGAGTAAAGAGTTCTTGACTATACATGGGATGAGACTTGTAATAAATTCCTAACACAAGTTTGTTAATATGTTCCAGTATACTAACTGAGTGTTTTGAGGATTACATCCAAACAATCTGAAAATAAATGCTCATTCCTGTCTATACTCAAGTAACAGTTGAGAGGAAAAAAACCATAAACGGGAGATACCTAAAATGAAGAGAAACTTTATGCAGCACTTTTTAGGATAAAATGTTTTGAGAGTATTTAGTAGAGCAAAATATCTTGGATTAAGAGACTATGAGGGCATGTTGACTTTATATGTTAATAAAGCTGTTAAATGCACCTTTATGTTTTCAGTTCATAGTGTGATTTTTATACTGCCTTATGTGGGCTGAAGACCTACAATAGCTCTCTAGCTTTAGAGAAGTATTTAATCTTTGCTTTTAAGCTAAATTTTATCCTAAATTCAAATGACATGAGTGTTACATTTGTGCGGTAGTGAAAGGTGAAAGAAAACTTATTTTCAAACAAGGTTTGAGAAATTGCCTTTGGCTTTGATTATTTATGCAGGCATTATAGAACCTTAACTCTCCTGATCAACTTAAAGTAGTACAAGTACCTCAGTGTGAAAATAATGCTAGTTTAAAAAGTACCTCTATAGAGTGCATTCCCATGGAGAATGTGAAACCGTAGCAGTGTGAGCAGTTTTTCTCATAACAGCATTTGCACAGTAGCAAGTTATAAAAGTGTCAGATTTTCAATAAAAGTTAATTCCTAGCTGCTGTAAATACTACATGTAGCCAAACATTCTGTTCAAAAGAAGCTTATTTTTCTCTTGTGACTAGCTTAAAAAAAGTATGTGACCAAACATGTCAAGTAATTTTTGGCAGACAGTTTGCTTTAAAGCTTTCAACATGAATAAGTGTTTTTGAAGAAAGCAGATAATTTTCCTTCTAGGCTTAGCATTGAGGGTAAGCCTGTGGTGGTGTAGAGTGCAGTGGCAAAAGTAATTAATAAATCACTACTATAGAGTATACATAGTAAAGTATACATGGTTAGTAAGAAAATTAGTATATACTTGTTAATGAGAAAGCTGCTTGCTTTCTTCAGGAAGTGGACTCTACTCTGTTGAAAGCACAGCTGATCTACCAGCATCAACTAAGTCTTCAGGATCTTCATTTCCGGAAGGAAATATTTTCTACTTATGTTAAGGAGTAGAGTATTTGAGATTATTTTGAATCAAGCATGTTTCTAGTATTGGACACTATTTAGTGGTGGTAATGTTTTAATACCTTCTTTCTTTTTTCACAAGTTAAGTGCCTGTGAAATTAAATACTAAAAATGTTTCACCAATTAAGTGAAGGTCGTGTTCAAACTGCAAACATTCTTTCTAACTGGTGAAAATCTATAGGTTGAGGCAGAATTTGTGCAGTAAAATTGCACCTGATTATGTAACACACAGCTCTTAAGGAAATCATATGATTAAGGACCTGCAGACTCTGTAGGTTGTATTTAATTTTTAGTCAGTTATTCATATAATTTTATGTAAATATGTATGCTGTATTCATACATATATATATATGTGTGTGTATATAGACACAAGTGGACAAACAGATACATATATATATATATATTTGTATATTTAAAAAAAAAAAATCCGCTTGCTTTGGTACTTGGTCTTGGCTAGAGTTTTAAGACACAGTTGTCTAAATTTCTGATAGCCTCCCGAAATGTTTTAAACTCTTAGTTCCCGGTGAGAATTAAGATTGTTCTCTGCTCAGTATGTGGAAGAGTCAAATAATTATCTCTGTGATTTAATACTGGATTAGCTGTTGAGTATGTTATGCATGTTATGGGTGGTTATTCTGATGTCTAATGTAAAGGCCACTGAAAAATGTGGAAAGACTGACTTCAGAGAGCTTTCAAAATCAGGCTGTTACTAAACTCAGAGTAATATTTTATGTAAAAAAAATGACATTATTAGATCAAACTGTGATGTTCCAGGTGCTTAGGGTTTTTTGTCTTCTACTTTTCTGCATATATATACAAATAGTAGATTACCCATTTTAATTGTGAAGTCAATTCCTTTTTGTTATACATTGTTGGTATTGTAATATGTACATATTTTAGTGCCTGAATTCTAAAAATGAATAAATGAAGTTGCCATAGTACTTAGTAGAAAAACAGGTATTAAAGAAGCTCTTATACAGATGCACATGCATGAGAAATTATATACAATTATTTTAATATCAGTATAAAATAGAACTTGTATTTTTATGTTCCAGACTCTGTGCACACCAAGCAAAATGAAAAAACTGTCAGAGGGAAGAAGAGGCATTAGGGGGGAAACGTGTGTAATGTACACATAATTTTTTGTTACTGAGAGCTACTGGAAATTTTTCACTTAAAAAGAGTGTCACTGCGTGAAATGAAATAATATATTGATATAAATATCTACACCATTCAGAATATATTATAATGTGTTATTTTAGAATATTCTTAACTGAATTTTTTGACCATAAAAAAGATTTTAAATTACAGGATTTTGTACAGCAGTTTTCTCTACTAAGTTGTAATAAATACTAAGTACTTTGAAGGTAAAAAGAGCAGTATTTCTGAGCTGTTGACAAAGCTACATAGTTACTTTGTTTTGTGTCTAAGTCTGCTTGAGATAACAGTATTTTACAGCTTGCAACTGTTGCATACATTTGAACATTTTTCTTACTATAAAAATAATTCATGTCCAAGTCCTTGTGTAG
>NW_010527713.1:34093-57855 GCF_000687285.1 Phaethon lepturus
AAGTCCTTATTTAGGGAAAAGTGTTCTTTTTTGCTCTTCACTTCGAAACGATTCCATTTGCCCTCTCCTAGCTCTTTGTTGGCAAAGGTAATGAGACCTCTTTCCTCCAGGAATAGCCTTTTATTTGTTTTTGTTTGCTTATATCAGTCTAGTCTGCAAATAAATGTGTTAGCACACAGACTTTATACTTGATTTTACATTAATAAAACATGTCAGCTCTCCTTATAAATGTTCTAGTTGCAGATGAGTTGTGTTTGGTATTTGCAGGTGGAGGGAAGGATTGTCTTTCATTGCAGTCATCAGAGTTTAAGATACAAGTTGAAGGTGGTTGGAAGTTGTGCAGTTTTTTGCCTCCTAGAAGAAGCTATTGCTGTTGCACTGGATAGTAACGTGCGGTTTACCCAGAATTACTGAAAATGTAATGTGCCATTTCAGTCCTTGATTCCTCCAGTGTAACTGTGGGTTCCTGTTAAAGTACTGTGTGAGCTACAAGGCAAAGGTGGTATGGAGCCATACTGCTGGCTCTTGTGGGAGGTCATTTGTCCCACTGGCATTGCTGAGGTACGAATTTTGGAGGTCAGGGGAACAGCCTTGGGAAGAGTGGCGAGGGACAGACAAAAGATCCTCTCCTGGTTGCTCTTACATAGCATTGCCACTCAGGCACTTACTAAGCTAGGGAATAGTTCCTTCATGTTTAATAGCCTTTTTAGTTTTTAATTAGTTTTTTTTTTCCCTTGTTTCTCTGCGTTTTGGGAAAGGTGCTGCATTTTGGGAAGGAAATTAGTTAAACTGCTAACTTGTCATTGTTGCACCATGGCCTTTTATTTGACATCTAGACTATTTTGTTCTGTGCTGTGTTAGTGAAATTGTACTTGATCTAACTTAGGACAAATTCAGCAGTCTCCAGATATTGGGGATATTTAGTTAATGTAAAACATAGTAATTGCAAGAGAGCAGACTTTTACATTAAAACATGACTTTCTGGGGCTATCCCAAGTTTTATTTAAAGTTGTGAGGCCTTTATATAGGACTATCAGCATAAAACAAGTGGAATCTTTTAAACTTTAAACAAGTGGAATCTTAAGACTTCTGCTATAGCTATGAAATCTTGATGGCCAAGCCCTAGGTGAACTTGTGTAGCCCATTCAGTGATAACTGGATTTCATGATCAGATACATGGTTGAAACATGGATACATGCTCTTGGCTGACTTAAAAATGGATGCACTGCTGGCAGAGTATGGTCTAGTTGCTAAATTTCATGTCCTTTCTCTTTCTTATCTAGAATACACAGGACTGATGTTAGTTGAATTTCTAATGTTCATTTTCATGAGCTTTTGGTGCCCTTGTCAGAGAACTGAGGATCCAGTTGTGGGCATGTTCAGCCTGCTAACGTAAAAGAAACTGTAGTATTTGGACTAGAGATTAAGGTCTTCATTGACACCAGAAGAAGGTTCTGCCATTCACAAAAATACTTGTTAAAAGCTTGTTAAAACATTTCGAAGATACAGCAACATGGTTGGAGCAATTTAACACATTTTACAGGAAATTACATTTTTAAATATATAATTGGGCAGGAACACTTCTGTTGTAGTAAACAAGTTGTCATCATGACCCTTTTTAAGTTTACAGATAAAAATGAAAGCTGGGAGATGGTTGAGAAGAGCTGTTCAACAGCAAACAAGAATGTATCAAGTCTTACAGGAGCTGCCACAGAAGTGAAAGCTGCTTTGCTTTCTGAAATCTATTTCACTGTTGATCAAATGGCTTGTGTTTGGAGCCTTTGAAAAGTAATGCCCATTATGGTCTGCAGGAGCAGCATTTGTCTCTAATTTTAACATCAGCTGACCATTTCTTAAAAGAGTGCAGCTGTTATTTACTCAGAGCAGTGTAACTAATTTGATTTTTTTTTTTGTGTCTGCTGCAGAGCTAATGAATCATTTTTGCTCCTTACTGGGTGCTATACATACATAAATTATTATTTCAAAGGTAACATTATTCTGAGGCCTTTTAAGGGGGTATGTTGTTGAGGTACTAAGTGTAATGGAAATGAAGTACCAAACGTAATGTGCTTAATAAATTCTGATTTCTTTTCCTCTATTAATAATCATATTTTTCTCAGTTTATTAAAAATAATTTATAAAGCAAACAAATAATATGGCAACTGTGCACAACTCGTATTCCTTGAAGCTCATTTAGGCATCATACCAGGAACACTGGAGAGCTGTATTAACAGAACAGATTGCAATAGGAGAGGTTTCAGCATGGGAATCGGTGCAAGTTGTGACTTACGGGATTCTGTATTGATGATCTTCTGAGAAAGCATGGAACAGCTCTTTGGCAGAGGTAACTACTCTTTGCTAGTTCTGGCAAAGTAATACTGGCAGACCAATGCAAAGCTGAATCTTCTGAGCTTGATTCCTTGTGTTGTACAGCCTTTATTTGTTCACATATTGTCATTAGCATAAAAGCTAACAAAGCTAATCAGTATTCAAAGAAGATAGTGTAAAGGAAAATGGATGCTACACACAAAGAAAGCCTGGGATGTTTTGGCTAATTTTAAACTAACCTGAGCTATAATGCCAGTGCACATCTGGACTGGACATATTTCTGAACATACATATTTCACATGTTCTTGGTTTGTTTTAATTTTTAGGACAAAATGTTGCGTGTAGTAGTGTGTTACAGCATAATTATAGGATTTGTCTGCTATCAATTATTATGAATAGGCTGTAGACAGTTTAGACAAAATTGTGGCTGGAAGCTTTTTACTGCTATCATTATTTGGATTTCCTGAACTGTGGGGAGTTTTGTGGGGTTTTTGTTTTGTTTTGGTTTTTTGTTATGATTCTGAGCTCTTCAGACAGATAGCTGGTGAATGTCTGTTATGAACTTCCATAGGAGAATCAGTTCTTACCCCGAAGGCTTTCTACTAAATACTGAGTATGCTGTTCTCAGAAGTGGCATTGTTTTTCTGCTGTGCTACAGTTGTTATCCATATGCATTAACAAAGCATTATGAGGTTAAAGTATTGAATGAGTGCGGGGGAAAGCTGTTGTATTTTGCAAAGCCATGTCTTTTAACAGGGGCTTTAATAGCATAAATAGTGAAGTAATGACAGTAAATTTACTGTATGATTAGACTTTTTGAAAAAATTTAAATGTGTAAGGGTGATATAAACCTTGTATTTTGAATCCCTTAACACTAGCTTTCTACCTTTTTGATTTTTAAAAAAAATTCCACTGGAAGTGTGGACTTTTGTACAGAACATTTAAGTCTGTGATACCCATGTGCTTCTTTCAGTTACTCATGAACTTTTGCAGGCCCCAAAAATGCTCAAAATCCAGAGGTCAAAGACTAGTGAGTTAAAAGACTTACCTGACCTGATGGTGGAAGGAAGAGAGAGGAGAGAAACTGTATCTGTTTGTTCTCTCCTTCAGGAATTTTTGTTCATGACTAAAATAAAACTAAATTGAAGAATGTTTGTAGGAGCAACCTCCAACTCTGTTTCTGAGAACTCAGAGCAGTCTGTAGATGGGAGTAAAGTGGTAAGGATTGAATTTTCCCCCTTCATTCTGACTCAAATAACTGGACTTATTCTGTAGTTAGAAATATTTTTTTCAAATATCGCTATTGCTTAGCTTGTGGTTTTGGATAATATTCTCTTATATGTTCACAGACAAACAGAGATGACATTCTGACAACTTTACTCTGGAGCATGTGTGGCTCTGGGCCATTGTAGATATTTTTAAATCCTGTGACAAAAGGCTAGCAAACATAAAAATGGCAACATTTTTGAAGTTCAAAGAAATACTTCCCACTGAAATTCCCAAATTTAACACAACTGCATTGTGTATGTGTATGTTCTCTAATAGCTATTCATCTTGTGCATGCAGTCACAAGCTTAGCATAGTCAAGTGGAGTATCTATAATCGATACCTTGATTATAGAATCTGACTTGCAGGCCTTTGAGTGGTAGAAAGATCCTCTCATCCTAATTGGTGGTCAGGACAACTACGTCTTTGATTTCTTTGCTGTTAGTGCTTAATTAAAGCTGTAACTACTTAAGCACTTTATTCAGAGTGTAGGAAGTACATTTAACAAGCCTAATACTCTGCAGTGGCTGAATGTACCTGATCAGTCTGTATGTTTTATCCACATGCGTAAGTATCCCAGAGGAAAGTTTTGCCAGGAAATATTCCGTGTTCCAGCTGTAATTGAATGGGCTTAAACAACAAGCTGAGACAGCTGGGTCCTGTTTTGGTCTTGATTTGTAGGGACCTAAGGGATTGGGAGAGTGGGAAAGGGATCCTGTGCCAGTTGAGTGAGTTCAAATGAGGAAAAGAGAGCTTTGCTCCCTCGGCTGCTCTGCATTTCAACTATTAATACAGCAATAAAGCCTATTCAAAGAGTTCTGTGTTCTTTGTGTTTTTTGAAAGAAGGCTTGTGTGCTTAGCTATTGTGTCTTTTTTGAAATTTAATGTCTTATCACATGAGGCAGAGTTTTCCAGGTCAACCACCCAACTTTAATCATGAGATCTTGTAGAGTGCAGGAAGGAAGCTGAGAAGTCCTCACAATAACCAAGGAATAACATCCTATTGGAGGCGTTCTTTCATGGGGTCATTCACATTATAATTAAGAAACCTCAAGAAACAAGTAGTTAAAGCATTTGGACTTCAATCTTGAGTGACTTTTTGAATAGTTTAAGTCCTACATATCTGTATTTAAAATGAATTTCCTGTGGTCTTAAGGTATAACAGGAGCTCTTCTCCAGTCCTTTTAAATGTTGCTCAGTTCTGAACATATACTTTGGATCACTGTAGGAAGGTTTAATTGCTGCTTTCAGAGGGAATCCTAAATCAAATTTTTGCAGGTTACATTGCAAACAACTGCTTGGTTAAGCTTTGTATTTGCTTCAGGCTGACCTGTTGTTGACAAAAGTAAACAGCTATGTCTCCTAACTGAATCAGGCGGTTTTAACAAATGAGTGTTTAAATTCTCTTGTCCAAATCCAGCTAATATGGTTGCCAAATAAAAATAATATCAGGGTAGAAGTGGGGCAAAATTAAGCTATGTTTGCACAGTGATCAATCGCTAAGTAAAAGTGAGAAGTATGCAGAGATTTGTGGAGGAACTGCCTAGTTATAAAAATGAGGGGAGAAAAGCTACAAAGACAGAAGAGATCATGTCAGAAAAAAATAGCATATCTATGCTACAATGGAAAACAGAGTATCCAGTGCCACCAGATCCATCCTAGTAGTACATCCTTACTAATGTTAGGGGGAGAACAGCTCAGTGCTGTGGTGGCTAGATCACTTCCAGTACTCTCTTTTCTTGGGTATTATTACATCGTTGCCTGCAGTATAAACAGACTCTTAGTTTGGACACAGGCACAGAAGGCTAAATTCTCTTTTATTTACATGCTGACTTTTGAATACCTGATGTATACAGAGCGCTGAATGTAGACCATCAAGTTGAATTTCTAGCAGCTCCTGGGTTTTCTTGCATGATAGTGTACCTCCATGGCTAGGGTTTGTCTGATGCTGTAGTGCGGTGATGGGAAATCCAATTATAGAGGGCTCTAGTTTGTACACTACTAGAGTAATTTTTGTGGCAGATATCCTCTAATTTTGCATGGGGCAGAAGTATGTATATGCATTTATTCTGGTTCATCAGTCTAATAGCCAGCTGATCTTGATGTTTTTATTAAATAGTAATTTTGTTTATTTACCAAACCTAATGGTGTCTCCATGTGTATTAGTGATTTGGTGCTCTTTTGGTTGGTTGGATGTGTAGAGTTCTGAAAAACTTCACATAAGTAGTTGTGTTCTTGCAAGTATGAGTTCTAAGCTAGCTTAGATTGAGAAGAACTTCTTGACTAAAGTGTGTTTTTTCATTTTTGTCTCAGGTAGTATTTCACGTAGTCACAAAGGATTATTTTGCCTGAGTATTGCAACTGCTATGAACTCTGTGTTTGTGGTCATCAACTTCTTTTGGGGCAAAATGAGTTATTCTAGAGAACAGTACGGTATGCAACATTTCTTCCAAATAAAATTTCATTTGATGACAGCTAATTTTATAAAAGGAAGTAATGAAGACATAGCACGAGAAAGATCTTCTGAAGGTATATTGAAGTTCTGCCATCTTTACTGAAGAGTGACATGGGGCAGCAAAGCCTATTGTCTTTATGCTGCCTGTAGCTCAAGGAAAATGTTTTTATTTATATTCTGTTTAAATTTTCCCTAGGACAGAAGAACAGAATTTAAATAGACCAGACAAAACCATTTTCCACAGTTTTTCACATTCCTCTGGAAGAATAGTTAACTCCTTAGTGGAGACTTTTTCTTTCTTTTTTCTGGTCTCAAAGTACTTCACAGTGTTGCTTACAAGTGGGACTGGGAAAAGCTGGTTTACATTATGTCTAAGTGTTCTTTTAGGGGACAATATCTCTGTTGTCAAGGTTGGTTTGAAAATTAGAGAAAGAGGGAAAAAATGTTCATAAAGCTAGTGCTGTGAAGGCTATTTTTTGAAAAAATATTTTACACTGGAGGTGACTTGCTTTATTTCAGCTGTGTAGCAAATGGGCTTCTTCTGTCAAGGTTGTAGCTGGGGCGAGCATTCTGGGGAATTTTTACGCTGAGGTAAAAGATATATAGCATGTGAATTTGGCTAATTTAGGTATAATTTTCTTTGAGATTAGAAGAGATGAACTAAATATAAAAGTAATTGAAATTTATTTTTTAATTAGTGGTCAAGGATTGGAACAGGCTGCCCAGGGAGGTGGTGAATTCACCATCACTGGAAGTGTTCAAAAAACATGTAGACCTGGCACTTCAGGACATGGTTTAGTGGGCATGGTGGTGTTGGGTTGATGGTTGGACTTGATCTTAAAGGTCTTTTCCAACCTTAGTGATTCTGTGATTTCTGTGAGAATAGTGTTTCATCTTTTGTTTGCAGCCAATACTAAAAGCATTATGTGTTTCCTGTACTGTACTAACAGGACTGCTAGCACTTTATTTATATTTGTACATAACTTTGTGTATTATGTATATTAGAGTGACCACATATAATAAAAATAAATGGATATTTGCTTTGCTTTTATATCTTTAGAGGTTAAATTGATACTTGATTATTTCTCGTAAGGTTATCTTGTGTTATGTCTGCAATGAGTTGTAGCTTAAAACATCATACAAAAAAAAAGATTTAAATAAATAAAATCTTAATTGATGTATTATCTATCCTGAATGTTTGGTAATATGCCTAAAGAGCCCCTAGAAATCAGTAGTATGTGTTTCATTTGAGACTGATTTTTAGACTAGTGGTTTTGTAATTGCATATCATTAGAACAAATGTTGATGTGACAAATAGCAGATGCTTTTGTTTAGTTATTATTTGTATTAAGAAGAAGATACTGCTATTTAAGAAGTTGAGCTAGAAGCAAGGAAAGTGGCTATCACCTTTTACATAGCAAAACGTGGAAGCAGTGTTTACACTCCGTGTGTGCACACAATGATAGAAATAGCAACCGCAGTCCTGTGCAAGGGGCAGGAGAACAGCACAGTCACAGATGTTGCCACCTTGCTTGCTATCTAGCCTAGTTATATTTGTTATATTTCTGTATTTTTATATGTAGTTATATATAGTTATATTTCTCTTTTAAATGGCGGGGGCGGGATGGGAGGGGAAGGTGACTTTGAAGAGGATTGAGTAGCAGAAGCCACTGACTAGAATGAAAGAAGAAAGAAAAAGAATGGAGAAATTCACTCTTCTTTTAGATGGCTTTCGTATTTCCTCTGGGAGAAAATAAGGCCAATCATGTTAAAAACCCTCCCCTAATATTATTGACTAAGTAACAGCTGCCTTGTTTCTATGGTGTCTTTAGCTATTTAGTTTTCAAAAGTAGAAAGGAATGTTCATGTTCATGTCTCATGAAAGAAAGCAAATGGTTATACTGGTGTATGTGTTATGTCAGAAGATTTCAAGAAGAAATCATGGTTTTTTACATGATCTACTCAACAAGACCTCATGCTTGTTGTCAGAAATGACTCCTTTTTTGCAATGGGAAAAAGTTTTTTCTTCCCATGTATTCTATCTTTGTCTTCTCTCTTGTGATGTTGTTCCAGTGAATAATTCAGTTGGGTGAATATACTTTTTTTTTCAGGAAAATAATATACGTTTATATTGTTACTCAAAAATACATGTATATTTTAAAATCTCTCCCCGAAATGAGGCAGAAATAGGTACAATTTCTCTTGCAACATAGGTTTGCTGTTCAGTGTGATAAGTCTTTTTAAAATGCAAAATATCCATGTTTTTCTATTAAAATTGCCCAGTTATCTATTTGCTTAAATGTTTTCATCCATTTAGGTATTCCAGTATGTTATTTTCATAAGTCATACCGTGATCACAAAATAACAGTTTAAAATTTGTGTACAGGCTGCGCTGAACTAGGTGCATGGGGTTCTGTTGAGAATATCAGGGTGGGAACTGAATGTTGACTGCTGCCATGCTCTCTGCATTTGAAAAGTTCATGCCTGTAATCTTGACAACAAATTTGTGTGCGTATACACACATATATATGGCATTTGAAGTATTTCCCAAATAAAACTGGTCAGGAAATAATTACTTTCCCTATGTGCAAAGTTATAAAGGGTGGTTTGCTGTTTTGAATAAGTACAAAATGTTTGTTTCTTGGATCAGTGAGAGAGATTACTAGTCATGGGGAAGAACTTTTGTTTACTCTGTCACGTGTACTTCAGGGTTTATGGGATGGGGAACGAGGCAAGATTTCCTTTTCCTGGAGGCACAGAAGCAGGATACAGAGTAGATTTTTATCTACTGCCTATATTTGATAAGGAAAGAATTGGGGAAAGAGCTAAACAAATCACCCTATAAACCCACATGACCCCAGTAAGTCATGGTAATTTTTCCTCCTCTCTACCTGACCTTAGGTCAGATCATGCAGATTATATGCTGTAATGCTCTCAGATGCATCCTGGTGACATCTGTCATGAGTGCTTCCTTAAATTTTTTTCACCCTTTACGAAAGCTCTAAACAAAGATGGAAGATAAAGTTTAGTTCTCTAAAACCAAACCAAATACAAAAAGCTTTTATGGTCCCTGAGAAGAGATTGTTCATAAGATTATTTTCAGTGTTCTTTCCGTGGTGTACTTTGTCTTTGAGTTCAGTGAGTAGAGCATATGAGACATGAAGGAGGTGGTCCTTGTCCTTTTAATGGCTTTGTGTACACAGCTTCATAGATTCTAGCCATCACACAGAGGAATATGATGCTCTGTACAGTGAGGTGCTTTAGGTTAATTTACTAGTTAGGATTCTCTAATCTACTGGTCAGTTTTTGAAATGAATTAAAACTTACTGCCTGTAATTAGGAAATCATTGAATATGATGTCTGGGCAATTATATTTACATTTTTTAAAATCCGTGCGATCTTTGTTAGTTAAATAGATCGTATTTTCAAAAATAGTTCAGAATCCTTCAAGAAAATAGGTGACCGACTCATTATTTTAAATCTAGAAGAGGTGATAAGAGTAGATACTAAAATTATTTCTTTCAGATATAGTAAGACTTTTTGCAGCTGTACATTCATTCAAACTTGGGAATGTCCATTGTTTTTCTACAGCCAAAAGGATGGAGTCAGTGTTATTTGTCTTATTTTCTTCTAAAAGTTGGATGTAGCGCAAGGACCTCACCTGTTTCCCCCCCCCCCCATCTCCTGTCAATATTGTTACACTTCTAATATACAGAATTTTGTTTGACTCTCTTAAGCATAAGGGCATTCTAGTACTCTTTTGTATCCACTTCCACCAAGTCTTCTAACGTTCTCTGCTGATACTGTATTTCCTGACCACTATATGCCCTTGGAGTGTTTCAGGTGTATTAGGTCCTCTAAGAACAGGTATATGTCACTGGTGTTGACATTGAAATGTACTTTTGGTGTCCAGAAAAGCCGTGGCGTGCTTCATTACAAGAAAAGATGCTTTGTTGAACCTCCATTTGCTGCTTCCTTCAGAATTAAGTTGAAAACTTGGGAGCTCACGTGTAACCTTGTGATCCTGCTTTAGCATCCTGTTTGTTAACACTGTTACCTTTTGCTTACTATTTCAAACTTACACTTTAAACCTATATTAAAAAAAAATACTGAGATTTTAGTTTCAGTTCATATCTTCTGTAGCTCTGCAGCAGGTGAGACATACTTCCCATGTTGTGTGGAAACACAGTGATGTCATCTGCTGAAGAGGACAGGCAGTTGTAACACTGTGCAGAAAAGGACTTCTTGCTTGTTTTACCAGTATAACAGGGCTGCTGCTGTTTGCTGAGTTTGGGGCCAGAAAGTGTTGAAATAACGTTTGTTGTTGGTTTGGTTTGGTTTCTTCTGATGGTGCTGTCTCTTATATGCACACAGGAGCTGGTCCACAAGAATTTGGATGTGTGTGGGATAAACTTTACACTTCCTTTACTTGCCAGACCATGGTACAGGCTGAGAGTAAGATGGCTGTTTAGAGTGCTTCAAAATTGCCCCCACTGTGCTTGGGTTCAAAAAATAACTGGGGCGTTAAAAAGCAGAGCACCCCTTGAAGGCTGTCCTCATCCTTAGGTCTGCTTAGACATCTGGTGTTCTGTTTTTTATTTTTTTTATTTACTTTTCTTTCAGAAGATTCTGCAATGTATGTATATATCTTCATCTGACTATGTATTTGTATTAAGATATATAGGAATGTAGGTGCTTCTGTGCAAGGAAGGAACCTTTTAGAAGGTAATTTTGTTTGTTTTTTTCTTATTATTAAAAAAAAAATCAGTGTATTGTTTAAAGGGGATGTTTGGCCACCAAACATAAATAGCAAAGCTAATTACTAATACTTACAATTTGCTTTTGTTATCTGTGGCACTGGTTTGATATCAAATTGGGCTTTCTTTGAAATCTGCTTGGCCTTGATGTAACAAATTCCATTTAGACCCTGGAGAATCTAGCTTTTAGGTTGCCACAGAAGTTGTGTCATCACTGGAGGACTGAAGCTCTTTTTCAGGAGTGTATGTTATTTGGCCCCTGAATTTTGCAAATTCAACCTCTTTTTTGGAAGATTGTTTAGAGGACACTCTTACGCGTTATTTTCAAGCTATTTTCTCCATCTCCCATAGAAAACAGATAGTGCTGCTCAAAAAGAAGCCTAAATTTCAGAAGATTTTTTCCTCCTTTTGTGGTCCTTTTGATTGTGATTTTTTTGGAGGTAATAAGTTGGTCTAAGAAACTTGGCATTACAGGCATGCCCTTCCTATGGAAATTTCCATTTAGTGGTGTATACATATATGTGTGGGTACACACATACACATACATTAAAAAAAAATTTCTGATAGCTCAGTTAACACAGACTATTCCCTGTTATCTCTTGACAGGCATCGAAAAATGATAGATGAGGCTTGGTTGTAACTCCTTCACTGGTCTATATTACAATTTCATTATCACTGTTAGTTCCTTTTGAGTGCAGCAGTACATGATTGGAAATTAATAGATTGAGTTTCAGCTGGAGAGTGTATATATTTTAGTCCACTAGTGATTCAGATTGCTAATTTCAGTAACTTGTTGATCTTGTGAGGTGACACTCATATACCAAGCTTGAATTCTGCCATTGTGCTTTTAGGCTGCAGAACAGATTTTTTTCAGGAGATAGATGTGGATGTGGAATTTAGATTTTACAAAAATGAATATTCTTTTTTTTGCCCATCTTACATCTTCCAGAGCTGTGTTCATTCTCTGTGTTGTTGAATAGAATCTCTAATGAGCCAGAAATTACTTTGCCTACTTCCTTAAGCCCTTGGAAGTAAATTTCATTAGGCCTTCCTGACTGAAGTGTACCTAATGCATTTTCTTGTTTATTTAATCTTTGTATTGGTGTCAGCAGAGACATTTGTGATTTGATTGAGCCAAAAAAGTTGAAATGTCTTTTCTGCAGATAAAGTTACTCAGATAAGGCACGTTGGTCAGTACATTGTGGGGAAACCTGCTCTGCCCTTATTTCAGCAGCTAGTACTTGTCAGTCCAGTAACATTCACAGATGCTTAATTCATATTTGTTCTAAAATGTACTAAAATAAGTGTAAATGGGGAAAACATTACAGCATGACTAGTTCTTAGCTTAACAGATGGAGCCTAGGCAAGATATACTGCCAACTGGTAACAGAGAGGAAAAGCTAAAGTAAGTGTTGTCTGTTGTGATGACTAGCAACCAAGTTACTGACAGTGACTTTCTTGAGTTCAGTTCTTGAGATTCAAGGATTTTAAGAGGAAGGCATCCATTTATCTGGAGGTTTGTAAAGCAATACTTTAACACAATATGGGTGAAAAGTTTGTCTGTGCAGCTTGTATACTTTACTGGTGCTACTGTCTTTGAGCATGGATTAAATTATATCAAGTCCTAATGTTGGGTTAAAGCAAATGCATTTGCCATCCTTTCTCACACGCAGTAGTAGTTGATTTAAATGAACAGTTGTGTTGAGCTAGAGTTTCTCTTGATGCTTGAAATAGTACAGAGTGGCTCATTATTTGAAATTTATACAGAAGCAAGCAGTAAGATTTATGTCTGCAGTGGATGTTGGTCCTTTGTAGGTTGGTACATAGAGAGGAGGCACTGCACTGTGGCTTATGCAGAAAACACAGCGGCAGGGAAAAACCCTAACTAGGGAAAACTCATGATGGCTAGGAGAACATGCTGTAACTGACTCCAGTAGAAAGAACCTTTTGCAAGGGTGATGTAAGTCATCTGAGGAAGTTTGATGTTGGATGAATTTTGATATTCAAGATCCCAACAACTTAATTGTAAGTTATGTGTTTGATGAAAAGATTATGAGAGGATATACTGCGAAAAAACTGTAGGAAAGTAATTTGATTTTAAACTTCCCTCAGAGTAACTTTATAGAAGCAAGATATGAAAAGGTAGTAACTGTTAACATACGTCACCAAACTCACTCTCTCTCTAAAATATATGCTCTATTTTGTAAAGTTACCATTGCATTGTCATTGGAAGGTGAGCCCTTTGTAGTTAAATGTATATAAATGCCTGTTTTATTAAATCAGGAAACAATTGCAATTAAATGCAAGAAAATAGGTGTTTTGAACATTTCTGATGGCAAGTGATACCAAGGTGTTCCCCTGTCATTAAAATTTTGTCTAGCCCTCTGTGTAAATAAGTAAAAATTTGAAATACAAACAAAATGATGGATGAGGAAGTTGAGGGTGTTGTGTATATTGATTACTCTCTTTTTTTATGGGCTTGGACATCTTTCTAATACACGAGTGAATACCTAATTCTAATTTTCTGAAGTTTCTTCTAATTTCTTTTGTAATGAACTTTTGTGTACGCAAATAAATTTCATAATTCTGTCTTGTCCGAAGTTGGCAGTTTGCATCAGGGTTGACAGTTATCTAGTCTCACAGGTGTCCTGTTGATTTCAATAGCAGTTAAATGTTTGCATTCTTCTGAGGATATGGGTCCAAAACATCTTGAAAACCTATTGCAGTAATTTTCCAAATCAATGTGTATTAAATGATTTTCCTAGAAGAAATATCCTGTGGATGTCAGTCTTCTAGAGAAAGGTTTGTCAGCTTCATAAAGTGAGATTTCACTTTGCTGTTAATAGTCTTTTCTATATTTGTGTGTCAAAAGTAGTAGTAAATTGGAGAAGTTGTTACCCTTGGAGTTGCCTAAACTTTATGCAAAATATTTGTCTGTTACTTTTTTTTAAATAACTGTTTGCTAAAAGAGCTGGAAGGAGTAATCAGTTCTCAAGCAGTTGTGTCTGCTGGTTATGCTAGGAGTCTGGACACAGACTCTTGATTAAAAAGACCCAGAAAACAGAAAAACAACAAACCCTCAGAAGTAATTTCATGAACCAGAAGTGACTAATAAAGCTTAGTTTCCTGTTAATTGTGCCTTGTGGTTGATTGGAGTCCTTGAGTTAAAGGTTTTGTTGCAATTACAGCACCTGTACAGGAAGATGTCTGCTCCCACCCTTCTGTCTGGTTCCCAGGGTGTTTCCCTGGGATTAAGAGGCAAGGGGATGTTGTGGTAGGCTGCCTGGGTTTAGGAGTCTCTCCTGCCACCCCCATACTTTTGCAGAGCATGCAAAAAGTGAATTGTCTTTGAAACATCTTCTGCTTAGTCATACCTGGTTCAAGTCAGGTGATGGGTAGAAGTTATGAGGAGACCTGGATGCAAACACGTGCTGTGACTGTAGGAGGTGTTGCTGCTTTCACTCTGTGTCACTCCCCTGACAGTGGTTCAAGTGTATTTATATGTAAAAGGTTTTGTTGGTGGTGATGATGCTTAGTCAAAATTGTTAATTTAAAAATACATCCAGGTGTGTCTGACAGTTCTTCTTAAGGACTGTATTCTGCCCTTCTGGTTTGTTTGCTTTTTATGGACTAGCTGTAAAAAATCTACACAATGGCCTTTGTAAATACCAGCCTTCCATTTGCTGCTGTGTGTAGAATTTTTAATTTATGTGCCATCATTATTTGAAAAAAGAATAAGAAAGTAATCCCCAAATACCTTATTGTTTAAAAGAGTCCTTTCCATTTAGGCAGTTAGATAAACAGCCTGTTTCCTCTGAGTGAATATTGCTAAAGTTGCTTACAGTAGTTACTGTGTGTGGACTGAATTCAGGTTTTCCAGGTGTGTGTTTCTTATTGTACAGAAGTTTTTTGAATGTACTTTGAGATAAACTGAGAATAGTTAAACAATCAGTTGAATATTACATAAATAGAGAAAGTTTTGGCTGGAAGTAAGTATTAATATAGAGCAGAAAGTTGGCAAGGTATAGATAGGCATGAAAAGGTATGAATAGTGCATGAGTTGAATCTGAGTTGTTGGGGGAACTTCATTCTGAATTCTTGCATGTATCGCATGCTCAATTTTCCCTTATGTTTGACAGTTTTATTTGCTAAGATATAACTAGAGAATTTCAAAAAGAGCAACAAATTAAAGGGTTTTTTTGTTGTTGAGCAATGTGAGCAATGCTGTGAAACCAAGCTGAAACTAATAAGAATGTTTTGTGGTAAGTTCTAAGTAAATACAGAGTAACAATCTAAAAATAGGTGTTAATAAGCACAGGAGTTGCCACACTTTCCTAAGGATTTGAGATCAGAAAAAAACAATGTTCAGAGTGTGGGAGGGGAAATGTTACAATTCTCATGTTTTTGGTAATAGTTAGGGAGTGCTGTGTGTTATGGAAGCAATCTGGGTTTGACCTAGGACCTGAACCATTTTTCAGGAACAATTTAAAAATAACAAGCTCTGTTTGACAGTGACATGGATAGGTACGCTCATGACCCATACCTTCAAATATAACTATTTCCAAATACCCATTTGAGGCTTTGTTATCACTAATCTTCATTTTTAGTAGTAGGATTTTGGTGTTGTTTTCATATGGATGAGTGTTAAGAATTTGTAGGATTTGGATTTCAGAAAGTTTTGACCATCTTCCATGTTGTTGTCGAGCTTGCACTAATTCAGTATGTTGCTCAAGAACACAGACTAAAATCTAGAGGAAGAAAAGGTGTTGTGACCAGCAGTTTGAACTGGGGACTCTTGCTGAACAGGGAAAGATGATGAAATAATTAGCAAAATGGGTTTAGTCATATAATGTGGAACATAAATTATCCATACGAAAAAGAAATGTTTATGTCTGCATTTTACTGTGAACTACTTAACTTGCTGTTTTGGGATCTGTGGACCAAGGTGACATTTGGAAAAGTGAGCTATGAATTCACCTCCCTACAAGTACTTTTTTTTTTTTGTAGAACAAACCTTCTCTAAACTAATTCTAGAGTGAAAAGTCATGAATTCCTAGCATTCATTTTGCTTTGTGTGTGTTACCTATTTCTGAAGCATGGTTGTGTTATTGAGGTAACTAAATGAGTACTCTCTCCCCTGAAAACTGCTGCATTTGTATAGAAGTTAATGAATTTGTGTTCTGTGCTCTTCTGAAAATATGTCCAACTTCCTTATTATCCCATTACTGTCTCAAACTTGTTTGTGTATGCTGTGTCTTCACATGGCTTTTCCTTTCAAGTTGCTGGTAAGCAAAACTTTTGAGATAAAACTTGGGTAAAAGCATTCAAAGAATTTTCAGAACTCAATGAATAGTTTATGCATTTAGTATCACAACTTGCAAAACACTTCTTCTCCAGTGCATCTTCTCAGATGCATACAAGACCACCTCTCCTGTCCACATTTAGGGAAAAAAGCATACAAAATTTTGTAAAAGCATGTAGAATTTGAAAATGAAGAAAAGTTTGTGTTGAAACTAATCTGATTAGTTTATAGGTTGAAACTGAAACTTCATATACAGGAAGAGTGTTAGCGTTACTTTCTGCCTCCTCTTTCTATCTGAAGCTGATAAAGAAAACCAAATAATTGTACCTTGTTATAAAATTATTACATTGTCATAGAAAATTTGCCTTTAATCAATGTAGTAATAAGGAGATACTTATGTAGCCTATCATAACACGCATACAGCAATACAACTCTGTGTTACTATAGGGAATAAGATTCAAAAGACTCTTACTTTAGGCTCAGCCCTGCAAATACATGCATGCAAGAGCTCATGGTTTTGACGTCTCTCTCATTTCTGACTTGGCATCGATGGGGTTACTGAAATACATGGTGTGCTCAGTAGCACAAAAGTCAGTTCAGATGTACCGCTTAGCAAATCCCTTCACTTGATTCATTAGCAGTTCTTCTGAAGGCTTAATTTGAAACGATATGCCCTTAAAGGGTGGTTTGAAAACCTTTTAGTGTTTGGGTAATACAAGCATAAGGGGGCCTAAAAATTGAACAGAGAAACTGAATAAAAAATGAGTTAAAGCTTCTCTTTGGTTTCATAATTAATTTGTTCCATCAGTGATCTGGGTTCCAGAATTATTATTTACTGCATCCTTGGTGATACAAAGAAAGTGTGGATCAAAGCAAAAAGGGCTGTGGTGCAAGAATCTCTTGTGCATGTGAGAGCGGAGGCATACGTGGTTTATGTGGGAACTTACTACTTACAGAAAATGTATGCTGTTGGGTAGTTATAGGTGTTGGGAAATATATTTGTCACCTTCAAAGTCAAGATTCTGTTGAAAGTTTGATTTATATTAATGGGGATCGTTGATCTTTTTTGAAGTAGTAGTAGATTTTAGTGATTCAACTGCACTGAAGATTGAATGATTAAAATTACCATAAGGTGAAATGGGGTCAAAGTAAAAATATCTTAATCGGCATTATTTTACAGTGATCACTTAATCAGGAAGAAAGCGAAGATGAGAAATAGAGTGCCGGATCTGGTGCATAAGCACTATGATATGGTCTTTATTCTCAAGTGGGCCAAATCAAGTTCATTATAGGCAATTTACATTCTAATGGCACTGAACTTTCAAATGATGAATTATTTATTAATTTTAATTATGTTAGTTTTAAGGTAACTGAAAGAGTGCTGAAGGTCTAAGATCTTTGAAAATCTTTACAGAGTGCTGTTAGTTTAATAAAGGAATATTGTTATAGTTGTAATTTCCTAAAATGTAGTGAAACTGAGAAGAGTTCTTGAAACATGACTTAACATCACATTTTCTAGAATTACTGTCTTTGTATCATTTTGTCAATGCAAAAAAACCCCAGACAATAAAGAACATGTTCAGTTGCATTGCCCAGCTTGAATACAAGGAGCAAACAAAGGAGTAGTTTGCAGTTCTAGCAGCAGAAATAATATAGGGTGATGGCATTAAAATGGTGTGAGGTGTGTGTGGAGGCAGAAAAATTTCTGTGGCCATAGAAAGGGTGTTTAGTTTTCTTTTTTTTGTGACTGGGAACTTGAAAGTTTACTAAAAAGCAGTCATAGAGACTGCAGTAGTATATCTTTGGTTTTCATTGCATTTACAGCGGCTGAATACTCAAAAGAAGCATTTTACTGTGAGGTATTGATAACGTGAAATACGATCTATTTTCTTATTTTCACTAATTTCAGATAACCCACAGGATATATAAGACAGTGTAAAACTAATGCAGGTAGTGTTCAAAAGTAATTTTTGATTTATTTGGATCACAAATGCCTTTTTAAAAATCTATCTAATGACAATGAGTGGTTACTTCTAAAGAAAATTAAAAATGTGACTGGAAAATGTGTATTTTAACCTAGGCAAAATTCCTTCTCACGCTATTAAGTTCTTACTATAGTTTTAAATATTTCCATTTGACATTCATTACGTGGAATCAGTTTTTGCTTTTATGAGTTTTGAACTTCCTTTTAATGTTTGAACTTCAATTTCATGTCAGGTATAGATCATGAATGCAAGACTTCAGATAACATCTTCCATTTAAAAAGTTGTCCATAAAGGCAGGATTAGGAGTGTAATTGTGTGCATTTGTATGATATTCGTTCAGAGTTCTCCAATCCTGACTGGGACTTTTGAGAGATAAACAATATAATATAAAATATAAACAATATAAATATATAATAGAAATATAAACAATAGCATCAGTGAAACCTGCTGTATATGAAGTTCTTATGAGCAGATTTATGCCATGTTTTTAAAGAGGAAACAAAGGATGTTGTTACATGAGATGTCAGTTCATATGGTGGGGGCTTGCCTGCAATGTTCTGCAGAAGAATTTGCCTGCTGTTAGAGCTCAACTGCATTACTAGCCTTCTGCTCTGAGGCCCTTGCAGCTTGCTGGCAAGTGTCTGCAATGATTTGCAGTGAATTCGGGGGTAAAAGCACCATGGTGGAGGAGTGAGAGACAGGACTCAAGTGATTCTTGTGCTGCATGAGACTTGACAGGTGTGCATTTTGACAAGTTCGGCGTGTAAGTATGTGCTAAGAATACATGGCTACACAAACAAGAGTCATTTTAGAGGAGAGTTTATGGAGAGTCTGCTCACACCCCTTCTCACAAGGTTTAGAGCATGTCTTTTAATTAAGATGTTAAAAGTGCTTTCAGTTTTATAGACCTTTTGCAGCTTTTTTCCCCTCGAAAATGAAAGTGAATAATGTTCCTTGCTCACGTAATATATAATGAAACTCTCAGTATCAGCAAAAAATCAAGTGTCTCACCTCAGTTATATTTGCTTTGTATAGATGACTGTAAAAACAGTTTTTCCTTTTAATTAAAATTCTGAAGTAAAAGAAAGGCAGGCTGATGTTGTGTAGCTCAAGTCCTTGTTTGTTAGTCACAATTTAATGAAAACTAAAAGCACTCAAGACTAGTGGTGGTAAAAGAAGGAAAGAAAGAATGGTGGCAGGGCATCATAACCGAAACTGTGACTTTGGAAGAGAGACTTCAGCTGGGTAGACTAGCATTTGAAAGGAAAAGTGAGAAATTGGAGAACTAGCAGAACTTTGCTCAGATGGTGGCTTCTGTGACCAGCAGGGTAACGGGATGGGGGCCTGGAGGTAGAGATAGACATGAGCAGACTGATTACAAGAGGCAGGCAAGGTACAGATGTGGAGAAAACTGAGGAGGCTGTGGACAGAAACCATCAGGTGTGATGGCAAAGCTATGTGCGGACAGGGCAGAGTGATACTAGATGACGAGTCTGGTGGGAGAGGTTAGGACTGAATAATTGAGAAGGAAAGCATTCGGATGAGGAGTCACAGTGGGGAAGAGGTGAAACTGGATCGTGTATTTGTGAGAGGCAAGAGGAGGGAGTATAAGGCAGGCTGCAATATTAGACAGATGTTTGAGTATCCCTTAAAATCCTTTTTCTAGCTTCAGAAATGGAACAGGAGGCTCCTAAAGTGCTGCAAAATACCTGGGAAACTGACCAGGGTGATGGTCCACACAAAGGGCAACAACCTGCCGCACTGGTCCTTTAGTCAGTGAGGATTACGTATTGGATGCCTGTGTTCTCCGGACCGAAGTTGCTAGCTTTCGTCTGGTAAAACACTTCTGTATTATTATAGTATGCAGCAGAATTTCTAGAGAGGATTAATTTTCATTTTTTAAATGAGAGGATTATTTGAAATATAAATAAAATAGATATTGAACAACTCTAATTAAGGATACAAAACCGTAAATGCAGAACAAAGCAAATTAATGATGCCTCCACAACTCCCTTGAGAGAGTACATATTGCAGCCTTCTGTTGTGGTTACAAAATACCTGTTCTTTAGAGTTACTTGACAGGTAGTCATTCCCCCTCCTGGGCCCCCCCGATTTACTGTGTGGTTGCACATTCTTTATTTATTGCATAATATGTGGGTTTTTTTCTCTCTGATATTCATCAACACATAGTCTTTCACAAACAGTAAGATAGGATTTTTCAACAGCCTAGTCATATTAAACGGTGATATCTCTATTTTACATAATAAAAAATAATGCATTAAGGGACTATGAATTTTACTTAAGGTACTAATTTTTGATGCCTGGTTTATTTTGATTTTTCAGAACATGTAGTAATTCTAAACAATTCTAAACACAGGTCCGATTGGTTTTATTTACGGCTTAAGTATCCAGCATTTTTTGGCAGTCAAATACCAGCATCTTGAGTTACATGTCAAATATTGAGGAATGCAAAGTTTAAGCTTGACTGTCAGAAGTGTGATTTTAATTGATTTCTCTCCAGCTCTGTGACAGCATGAGGGATGGAGTCTAAGCCATGTTCTGCTTTATAAGCATAAGCCCACCTTTCTCATTCTCCTTTGCTAGCCTTTCAGGTTTTTTTACGACCACAAAACTTGTTTTCTGTCTGCTCTTCATGTGCTCCCAGAGCACTTCCACCATCTTTACTAGGTGGAAGAGGAGTCCTATAGTAAAGATTTTACTGACCATGCTACAAGAATTGCATCAGAATTCCGATGCACAGCAGGATGAATTGAAGTTCAATATTTCACTTTGCTGCTGGTATAATAATATTTAAACATAGGGTGGTTTACTAAAGTTCTTGTGACATGGAAGAGTGGTAATACAAAAAAAATAATGTCCATCTCTTGATGTGGTGTGGAAGCTTTGGCCAGATCTGTGGTGGGTGTTTCATGAATGCAGGGTTTATTTTTCATCTGAGTCTGGGGAGGGAAAAAACAGAACTACTCTCATATCTTTCGGAAAGATATTTTATTTCTCTCTCTGATTTTAAAGTTCCTCTTGAAGAATCTTTTGTGGTAGCTGTAGCCAAAGATGGCTGGATGGTCTCCACTTGACCTAGATGAGAACAGATTACTTTTTTCCAAGATGAATAGGATCCAGAATATTGTGTCTGTCTATAGCATAGTACAGGAATTTGTGGGCATGCTTCTCATTCTTGGAAAATGCCAGATTCTTAACTTTTGCTTACAGATGTTGGCACTTAACTGTTCATCAGGAAAAAAAAGTTAAAAATGTTCTGAGGGAGTGAAAACCGAATCTTAACTGTTAAAACTGAGAAAGGTATTTGTGGTTTCTATTTTTTACGTTGCCTTAACTAATGTTCTGTGGTTCAGCTGCTATCACTGTTGACTACAGTGTTTTGCCCCTTGTTTCTTCCAGAGAGTTGGCAGAAACTGCAACAAAGCTTTCTCATGCTGTTTTGCCAATCTTAGGTGGGTGGAGAGATTTCTTTTCCATCTCCTCTCAATTAAATTAGGCTTTAAATAGCTCTGCTTTGCTAATTGTCAATTATTTCTCCTTTGTTTTGAGAAATACTGTTTATTTTGGGAGGAGTATTCTCTCACACCTCCTATCTGGAGTTTTTTGAAACCTCCAGTTATGGTTTGTCTTAACTCAAAAATGCTATTTACACATTTCATAATCACAGCTGATAGAAGCCAGTGGAAATAAATACGTTAGGTTTGGACTGAGCCTGTAAAATAAAAACACTTGTAAAATTCCTTCCAGGAATTTAGCAGAAATTTCAAAACTGCAGAATGCTTTTAAAAACAAAGCTATTGATGTATTATTCTGCTTTGTTGTTCTAAAAAAAAAAAAACCCACACAATTATTTTTTCAAGGACACCATTAGAAAGAGTCAGGGAGCTTTCTGGTATTCAGTTGACAGTCTCTTAGGATATGTGATTTTTTTTCCTTTGCATGGGAAAGCTCTGTATGTATTTTTGTAATTATTTTTAACTAGTGAAGGAAAGGGGGTTTTGTCTTGAAATGGCAGCTAGTTTTCTGTGGTGGTGGTTTAATTTCCAATCCATTTCCTTCATAATGAACTTTCACCACTGCTGTTGACAATTCTAGTGGATACAGCTTTTAATTTCTGTATCTTTGGTTTGACATGGTATTTTACACTGAACAGTGCAGTGGGCAGAAGGCTGGGTTTGCTGTGTGATACCTGGATCACTAAGGATGTTTTGTAATTCCTTTGGGCAGTAAGACGTGGATATCTTACTGAGACCTGACAGTCGAAGATACAGTCTTCTGCCTGAGCAGAGTTAGCCAGCCTGTTTATCCAAAAAGCAACTATGGCATCAGTGAGGCACCAAGAGGAATTCCTAAATGCTATCCTGTTCTGTTTTGTTTTCTATTTAAATCAGTTGTGGGGACCCATTTTCAATTGCTGCTTCAAGTCTGCAGCACTTTCTGTAAACAGTCAACATAATCTTACTTGGGTTTAATCAGCTCCGGTTCACTGCAGTGCTTTGCTGGGAGGGAAAAGGGCACTAGCAGATGAGGGAGGGGGAAGGAGCTCACTACTAGCTTCTCCCCCACAGCCAGCAGGTTAGCCCCTGAAAAATCTGAATTTCAGGGCTAGCCCTGCCCAAGCTCTGCAGACAAACGGAGCTGGAGGGAGAGAGCGAGCAAAGTGGGAGCATGAGACTAACTTTGCAAATAAAGCATCCAATACTGCTGGTTTATTATTCTGATGTTGTTTGGTGTCAAGTGTATAATCACAGAACTAAACTGTATTGGGTTATCAACCATGTCACCGTTCTCCCTGTGTCAGCTCTTCAGGAGATGGACTTTTAACTCCAAGAGTTTAAAAATTAAACACCTTGGTATTAAACATGCTGTAAGTAATGCTAGTAACTGCTTCCTTCCCATGAATATGATAAACTTTATTGAAGCTCAACATCACTACTGCAGAATGCAATTTTTGCCTCTCTTCTGCTGGGCAATTGTTGCAATTGTAATAAAATCCTCCCTTTTCAGGGCCAGGGGCTAGAACGTATGCCCCTCTGGAGTCCTGCTGTTTTTCTCTGTGCTTGAAGTGTTACTTCAGGTGAAGTTCTAGTCAAATTTCAACTGGGGGGAAAAAACTCCGAAATTTCAAACACTTGTAGAATTTTTCATTCACTGATTTGTATTGTTTGAATGCATTATAAGCATAAAGGGAATGAATGGCTAGAACCATAAGATGTGGGGAAAGACCCATAGAGACTTAAATGACTTGAAGGAATAGTCATGACAGGTTCACCTTGTTTCGAAAAACAGCTTAGCTTCCTACTGCAGTGTGTTGTTACCCCTGAGGGTGAATTGGGAGATTGGTTTTTCTTGCCATGTATAACTGATTGAATAAGTGCAGGAAATCTTGCCAAGAGGGTGGTGGTACAGTTTTCCCAGGCAGCGTGGGATCGGAAGTATTGGCCAGGTGGCGTGGCTAATGTTTTTGTAGAACATTTTTATAGGTCAGGTCTTATCTATCTGTCTCCTCCATGGTGATTGATAGCAACATAGAATATTTTTCAGAGTAACCTACTCCACACACTCTATCTATGACTTGCCAGCTTGTGGCCATAGAGAACATACAGGCAAATTTTAAAGTTTTATATAAGGAACTTTCGTTCCTGCTG
>NW_010527713.1:57886-78091 GCF_000687285.1 Phaethon lepturus
CAAGGGGACACACTGCCCACACTTACTCTTTGATTTGGAGGAGGAAGAATTCAATTTGACAGAGAAAACTGCTGGTTCCTAATCTGTATCACACCATGGCTAGCAACCTTGGAAAGGGATGTCTGTGCAGAAAAAATCAGCTATCCCTCTGTGTATTTCTGTAGGTTGAATGAAGTACCAAAGGAAATGCCCATACTGCCTTTTGCTCTCAAAAAACTGCAAAGACAGTGCGTCACTGGTATCAGCGATGAAGGAAACTGCATCTTCTTCTGAAAAGGAGAGTGGTGTTTTCTGTTAACTTCATGATGAATCTGGGGATGGGGTTGTAAACAAGGGAGGGCTGTATACCTGTATGCTTTAACAGAGCTGCATTGCAGGGAGCCCTTTGAGCACATTGCATTTTGAAAACCGTTCGCTGACCTTAGTTTGCCGTCTTTGTAACGGCTCATATGACATTGCCAAACTAGTTGCACAAAATCCGCCTGTTAACCTCATAGTCTGGAAAGCTGGATGTATGAAACGGCTGTCTGAAGATATGCCTTCCAAGATCCTTGGCCAGGCCAAGTTTTCTGTACTTAAAATTGCTGTTGCCACAAGAACAGCAGATGTTTGCACAGCAGACAAACAACATTGATGATAAAGCAAATTGACCTTTTTTGGAACAAGCTATTTGGAGCACATTCCTAGGGCAATTCCTTTTTTTCTTCCTTTTTTTCTTCTTTCTTTTCTTTTCTTGGATTGTATTTTTCTTCATAAAACTGATTGACTATACATTAACATGTCTGTTGCTAGAGGTGATTAAAAAAATTAAAGAGTTTACAAATTTTTCCACTAACACTGATACTCCAAATCATTAAACTTAATCCAAACCTATTTTTGTCAGCTGTATTTTACTGAAGTAGTTATAATGATGTTTATTTTTCCAGTGTCCCTATGGGAACCCTGGAAGATTCCAAAATGTAATAATTAAGGAATGACAGGCCTTTCCTTACAATATAAAGTGAGGAAGAGTTTTGTGGTTTAAACAGCTATGCTGTTGCTTGTTAACAAGATATTTTCCCTTATACTCCAGCCAGGCCTATAATGGTCAAAAAATGTTGAAGTTGAGAACTACACGTTTGTTTTCAATCAGTTGTTTTTCAAGTTAAAAGGCTTTAATGGCTTGCTTTAATTTGTTCAGTAGTATTCGTCAGTAGTATTGATATTTGTATTAGATCAGTACAGCTGAGTCTATCCCAGTAAAGCAATACATTTTGTTGTCACTTATTTTTATTATTGCTAGACCTTTCTTTCAAGGTATAAAAGATTAATTGAAAGTTTGGGGAATTTCTGTGAACTTGATTTGCATACTTCTGTTTAAATTACATTTTCGAAGTATTTTAAATGTAATATTAAACCTGTATTTTAATTGTATAATTAAATATTTTTAATAAAGTTGCTATAAAGTAAAAATACCACTAAAGTGAAAATCTCAGTGTTATATGCCTGCATCTTTACTATTTGGACCTAAACCCTAAGTTTTTCTAATCGTAAGCTGATGTTCCTGTAGTTGTAACAAATGTAATTCCTGGTAGAGAATTGATTCATGGCATCTGAGGAATTTCAGAAAAATTGGCTAAGCTCAGACTTGGGAACCTCTTGAGATTTTTAAAGGTTTTCATCCATTGTACCACTAACATTAGTAGAGGTGTGCTGTATTGCTTAACAGGAGAAAACTTAAGACCCTTCATTTTTGCATCACTGTTTTTTCAGACGTGATTTACAATGCTAATTTAAGGACTAGGATAAAGACCCTTCATTTTTGCATCACTGTTTTTTCAGACGTGATTTACAATGCTAATTTAAGGACTAGGATAAAGAAGTCTATTAAAAATACAGGTAGCTCGTGTCTTGACTCAGTTTATAAAATTGCTTTGCTGAACAGTAGGCAGTAGGCTTTTGGACAAGGGTTTTGTAGTGCCTTGAAGGATTGTGTGATATCAAAATTCTAAACTGAATGATGAGTTATCTGTATCAGTATTAGGGTTTGGGTTTTTTTTGTCAGGATTAGTTCATAACATTAAAAAGACTGTGCTAGTTTTGGCTGGCGTAGAGTTAATTTTCTTCACAGTACTAGTATGGGGCTGTGTTTCGGATTTGTGCTGAAAACAATGTCGATAACAGGGGGATGTTTTCGTTACTGCTGAGCAGTGCTGACACAGAGTCAAGGGCTTTTCTGCCTCTCACCCCACCCCACCAGCGAGCAAGCTGGGGGTGCGCAAGAAGCTGGGAGGGGACACGGCCGGGACAGCTGACCCCAACTGACCAAAGGGATATTCCATACTGTATGACATCATGCTCAGTGTATAAAGCTGGGGGAAGAAGAAGGGAGAGGAGCTGTTTGGAGTGATGGCGTTTGTCTTCCCAAGTCACCGTTACGGGTGATGGAGCCCTGCTTTCCTGGGGATGGCTGAACACCTGCCTGCCCATGGGGAGTGGTGAATGAATGCCTTGTTTTGCTTTGCTTGTGCGTGTGGCTTTTGCTTTACCTGTTAAACTGTCTTTATCTCAAACCATGAATTTTCTCACTTTTACTCTTCTGATTCTCTTCCCCCCACCCCACCAGGGTGGGGAGTGGGTGAGCAGCTGCGTGGGGCTTAGCTGCTGGCTGGGGTTAAAGCACAACAAAGGCAAAATACTGAATTCTAGGAGAATCCAAATTGGGTTTCTTACATGTGCCTAGATAGAATTTTGTTCTTATGTAGGGTCATTTGGTTTTGGAGCTTTTGAAAACCAATTCCTATTTTTGTTTAGAAACGTTATTGTGAACAAGTTGTTCTGCAGTATAGCGCCTGTTACAGCTCTTCACTGCAAATAAAGCTATACTAATTCCATCAGCCTCTGATAGATAGAAGTGGACATAGATGGGTCCCTGTACCATGAAAGCATAAGCTAAAAAGGTTATGGATACCATATGATGTGCTTTTTTGTTTCTTTCTTGATCCAATTATGTGATGGTCAGTGCCTTGTCTCTTACAGAAAATACTGTCCCTGTTTTACAGATGTGAAACTGTATGTGAACTATCTGGAGGTGCTTCTTAGGATCACTGAGAAAGACTGCCTTTGAGTCAGAAATAGATTTTAACATTTTCTGAGATCCATTCCAGTCCTGTGTACACAGGGTTATACAACCTTCTTTTGGGGGCAACTTTTATGAACCATATTTACTGAAGCTTCTGTTTTAGTAATAGTTTTCATTTGTGTAAAGTATTAAACATGATTTTAAAACAATTTTTTTAAAAGAACTCCTTTTCCTGCTTAATTATTTAAAGTTTTGGGTTTGGGTTAGGTTTTTTTTTATTTGTTTGCTTGTTTTTTTTACCAAAGGTTGTGTTATGTGGTTTTTGAGGTAGAGTTATCAGTAACTTCGATGTTTTGCAGGCATGCAGAGAATGTGTTAATGAAGAGGGACTTGTTAGTTGTAGTGCTAAATGGGACTGAAGGAGGGGAACAGTCCTCCTGATACTGTTTCATTGCAAAGAACACTGGGGTTACCTAGCTGGAATATAACACTTTACTTTGTTTCCTGCTTTCAAAGATACTATAAAAGAGAGGAAAAAGAAGAAGGAAATGAAGCTTAACTTCATGTATGTGGGGTTTTTGAACTGAATGTGATTCTTGACTACAACTGTTCTTGGCTTCTGGAAGCGAGAATTGACTATTAGGTGTCCCCTATCTTGAAGTGGTCTCCAAAAATAACATCATCTAAGCCAGTATTGCCTTTCCAGTTGTCATTGATCAGCATTTTAATTTTTCATTGAATATAATATTGTTTTGCTCCTTGGCAGAGAAATTCATATTGTCCAAAGTGAACTCCTCATTATATTACACTTTGCTTTTGCAACCAGAGTTAGCAACATATGGCACAGATGCAGTGGGTGTCTATGAACTCAAAAGACTGTAGAAAAAATATAATCAGCTTAACTTCTTCTTTTTTCTTTAAATTAAAAGCGAAAGCAAGCTTACTTCATAAAGTTTTTCTCACAGCAGTTTTGGCTTAGTTCTTATTGGTCATTATTTCTAGCTTTAAACTTCATTATATTACATTAGGGAATATAGGTTTATAAGCAAAATGTAATCACAACGCTGAAGACAACAGACCATTTATTTTATGTTACTGTTACCTTGTTGTTTGGGTTTTTTTGTTTTGGTGTGTTTTGTTTTTTTTTAAATGATTGATATTTTCCTTTGTTTCAGCGAAACCTTTTACATCTAAAGTGAAACAGATGCGACTACATAAAGAAGATTTTGAAATCCTGAAGGTGATTGGTCGAGGAGCCTTTGGGGAGGTATGTGTGTGAAGGAGGTGAAAGGAAGGGTTTAAATTATGCTTTTGCAAAACTGCAGCACTGAGGAGAGACAGTTAATAGCAATATACTGATGTACAGGTTTTTACATTATTTAGGCATAATGGATATTGTAGGTCCACCTAATGTTTGTTGCAAGTACATTTTGATTTATACATTCTTTGACAGATCTTTTTAAGTCTTAAATTTTGAGAGAAGGCAAGTTTACATGAATTAAAAAAACATGTTTTCTACTGTCTGATAAGTTATTTGCTTGACTGTAATTCTTTCCAGTCAGCAGGTGGAGGCCAGTTGAGTTACTGACTGTATGAAGATCTAGCCATTTCTAATCATCCTAATAACTAAATAGCCTGAAAGTAGTTTTAAGCAACTTAAATAGCCAAATACTGATATTGACATTCTACGAACACAGAGAAATCTCTCTACTCCTGTCACTTCATTTCCTATTTTTAGTGAATGTTTCCTGTATTTCTTCTAAAGACTTTAGCACATGATTTTCTTTTTCAGTTGCCACCTACTGCTGTCGAACTATACAATTTTTTGCTGCTTCTGATTAAGCCATCTCTTCTTTGAAGTCATTAAACAAGACTGTCGTTCACTAGGTTTTACACTAGGCATGTCAGATTATATAGGTTTGAGGAAACTTGAGTAAATAAACACTAACTTTCTGCCCTGTCTTCTTAATTATATTAGGTGTGTGTGCTTTGTTCTTCATACAGGACACTATGTATGTAGAAAGAGCAATCTAATGTATAATGGTGGCTTGAATTCTTGATAGCCAAATATACAACACGAGGGGATAGTATGTAAAGCTGCAGAAGGTACTCCATACTGCCTGAAAGTACATGTGAACTGAAACCCAAAGTATAAGAAAAAGGTTTTCTGAGCAATGTCTTCATTGCTTTTGGAACTGGAAATGTTTGGGTTTTTTTCGGTTCTTCTGGTATGAGAGCATCTCTGCAGAAGAGTTGGTTTCAGGTCTTTACTAGTCTGTGATTATGGAAGAATAGACTTCCGGGGGTGGCACGTAAGGAACAGGAATTTTTACTGTAGTGTGTGTCACTACATACTCTGATGCCTACATGCAAGTATCATTGGGCAACTGTAAAAATAACATGAAAAGAGTAGTATTTATTTAGCTACTTCATTACTTTTTGTTGGTTTTGCTCCACCTGGAGTAATGCTTCTTGATAAAGGAGACTGAAAGCTGAAGTTCCTCATGGATAATTTATCTTTCATCTGAACATTGTCCACAAAGGGAATGTTGCGTTCTCCATTTTGATGTAAACGCTTGTGCTTAAAACATTAGCTTTTCTGAGTGCTGCCGTAGTAGTTGCAGCTGAGTTCATGAACAGATTGTATAAGAGGTAAGAAAAATCACTGATGTGGGTGCTTGTCAGAAGAATCATGTGCGAAACCTGCCTTATATTGTGTTTTTAAGAGAAGTCATTTCTGTCTGCTAAATCAGCATCAAAATTCACTGCAACTAGCTAAACCACAGAAAACCTAGTTCTCAGAGAGCTTCTTTGTGGTGAATCATTCCATGAATAATGAGAGTGTAACTTTCCCCATCCCCTTCTGGGGACGGTCTATGTAATTGGTTAGTTCTCTTTTAGGAACAGTCTTTCTTTCTAGTTCCTTACCGAAGAAAGACAGCATGACTCTACTTAATTGTCAAAATCTTCGGTAAGGGAAAAACTGAAGTTCTCTCAGTGAAGATGTTTGGTCTTCTATGTTCTTAAAGTAGGACTTACTAAATATTAACAAGGATATATGTTAAATTTTCTTACTAGCTTAAAGATGACAAGTTTCAAGTCCTACACAGACATTTGTCTAAGAAAACAAGTTCTGTATGAAATTACTAATTTTCCCTTAAAATAACCAGTAAAATCTGAGCAAGACTGAAAAAGGACCACCAAATTTTACTGCTACTTAAACCACCAAAAACTATATTAATAACAAATTGTAAAAGAGTTGTATGATCCAGTAGTCTACAGTAGTTTACTGTGACAGATGAAGAAATCTGGAAGAATGTATTTTCTTTCCAGCTAACTGTAAATGAGACCAAGGTTGCTCTAGGTTACTGGGAGGAGTAATTTTTGTCCCCTGAATCAACATAATTCTGAAATTCTATAGACTACAAACTTAGTGCAAGTTTTCTTTGGCACAGTCTCAGACTTGTTCTTATTTTGATTTTACGCTACTCAATTTCTTCAATTTGCATAGACAAGAAATATTTCCCTTTTTGTTTTTACAAGTTTGTTGTAGACAAAAAGTAGTTTAAACTAGTTATTGCTTATAACTGTAAGAGTTCATTGTTCCTAATTTTCTTTTTCCCCCCTTACCCTCCTTGCTGCCAGTCTGAGAATGCTTCATTTTTGTCAAATTAACGACATGCCCCTTCCCTTTCCATGCATGCATTTACTTACTTAAAATTTTATGTAAGAGAGTGCTGTCTTTAGAAAACACAGATGTTTTGCTTGGAGGAGAAGGATTATCCTGGTAAAATTAATAATGTTGGCATCAAGTGTTTCATTGTGCTGGCTTCGGGCAGCATGGTTTAAAAAAACTTAATGAACAACTCTAAACAAGACAACTTTAAACTTGGGAGTTGAAGAATGCTGCTAGGAAAGGTAAAGCGATGGGGCAATGGCTCTTAGCATTATACTGCTCTATAAAAGTGCGGCTTATTGAAGAGTCTAGCTAATACTGAAATTTTCGCTTGATTCTATTATTGCTTAAGGGAGAAAAAAAAAGTTCAGTGCTTGCTTATGCAAGAAAATGTTATGTCGTTATGTTGTTGATATTTCAAAGATGATGAATTTTGTAGCTCTGAGAACTAGCTAGTTACTCCTAAATTTTGGCATCCAGTTATGAACAGTAACTTTCCTTCTTCCTGTTTCTGGAGGGCTGCTGACTCTTGATGAACAGGAAAACCGATGCTGAGTGTGGAGTCTTTTTTTTTTTTTTTTCCTTATTTTAATTTTTCTTCCTTTTTTTTTTTTTTTTTTTCAGTTTTAATAGCTTCTCTTTCAGCTTTTTTCTGTGTAAGGCCGTTGCTTTTAAGCAAAGGAAATGTGCAGACATGTACCATAGAGAGACGTAGCCAAGTTTGGGGCAGAAGGTGTCTGACAGCATGCCAGACTACACTGCTGTTTGTGGGAAATATGGAAAACTGTTGGAAGAATGGGAGAAAAAAACCCTATCTGACTAAACCAAGATGTTTACATCAGCACATACCAATCATTTTTTTGTTGGGCTGCTCACAGGAAAATATAAATTTAAAAACCCCCAACCTTTAAAAGTCCAATTGTAAGAAATTCCAGTAGCAAGACACTTCAGGATAACTAGACAGAAATGATTACGCTTCTGTCTTGACAGCTTCAGTGGGGAAGGGAGAAGATCAAAAGAGCACTCTGTGTGTGTATTTGGGCCTTTATACAGGTAGTATGTGCTTCTGTGTGTGTGTATGTAAACACTGCCTGGGTGTGTAATCATGTTTCAGAATTTTTTGTTACAATTAGAAACTGCATCAGACTGCTCATTGCCAAAGTGTCAGTTTTTTCTTTCACAGTCCCGAAATAAGCACTTAGAATTCACTTCCATAGAGCACTGACACATGCCCAAAAAGATGCTGTGATTGCAGAAAAATGATGATGTTTGCGATCCTTTTTGTGAGTGTGTGGTGGTTATTGGTATGGAATAACATGAATGGCTTTCACAGACTAAAAGACTGGTTCTGACTGATTGTAAACACAGCTGGTAAACATGAGTCTATTTTTGTTCTTTAGTCACTCTTCAGTACTATTACCCACTCACAGAAGGTACCAAGCCCTCAATCTTGTCATGAAGCCCTGTGCTCCAGCTGTTAACCAAAGGCAGTGCTATATCTCTTTTGGTTGTGTCCAAATGAATGCTGTACAGGAGACTGCAAATTTAGGCAGCTGTGCAATTAGCATATGTCTTTCAGAAACCAAGTCTTTTGCAGAATAACAAAGCCTTTCACTGAGCATGCTACCGGCAAGAAATGAAATCCTGAAGTTGGACTTGAAATACATGTACTATCTTAGGCCTCTGGCTGCCTGTACTACAATGGTTAATGGTGGGTAAAAAATTACTTTCTGCTGGGCAACAGCAGCAGTCTAGTCAGCTCTAGGACCAACCTTTTAATTTTTCCCAACAGTCGCAAAACCCTTAAAGGTGTTTAGGGCAGAATTACATTATAGCTTCATACCACATATCTCTTCAGCATGCAGAGGGGGTCCCTGTCATCCAAGATATGCTACAGTTTGAATGCTGACTCGTTTCCATGTTAAGGCTTTCTCCTCTTGCCACTTCTCATTAGAAATCTGTACCGATACGGCTTCTCAGAGTTTCAAGCTGACTTTAGCTAGTAAAATAAAAGGAGACTCAAGATGCAAGTCCACATTGTGGGTTATGTATCCCTGCAGAAGATTCATGTTTCCCTCCTGAGGAGAATTGTGATGCTCAGTCTTGGGGTACCACGCACAAGAAGAGTAGACATTCTTTATGAATTAGAATTAGATTATAGTCTAAAGTAACAATCTATTTTTGTGTTTCGAATCTGAAGGTACCTTGAGGGATCCCAACTGGACTTGGACCTCAATTTTTATGCATGAAGTAACCTTTAAACATTTCAGTTCGTAAGCTAGTTTAAACAAGTAGATGTAGTACCTTTCTGTCTTGTCTTCCTTTTTATCTGCCCTCTACTTCCACCCCCTGCTGCCCCAGAAGGCAGCAATGTCAAGAGCAGGGCTGATAATGAGTTGCTGCACATATGAGAAGTGACAGCTGCTTCCTCCTTGAATCTGTAGCTAAGCAAGAGGTATACTTGTAGATACGCTTTAGTTTAGACATCTGAGTATTGCGGTCCTTCTGCCATATTCATGAAGCTGCTGCAGCTGATGACACATTTGAAGATGCTTGAAAGAGGTTTGCATGACACTTTCTTCAAACTGTCTGATCCTGTATCTGATTCTGTTATCACTGTCTTCACACATAGCTGGTTTACTGATTATGAAAGAGGTGGAAGGAATGTAGGATTCAACCTCAGTATTTTTTTGTCACTGGCCTGCAGGATGAAGATGATGATAATCTGTGTGACAGCATGTTGGTTTGTATCCAGATGCACACAGAAATAAACTTTTATCTCCTTAAGCCTTAAGATTTACTTGAGAGGGAAGAGGCAGAACGGGATAGTTGGAGAATGGTTGTTAAAATGTAGTGATTGTTGAACTTTTCTATAATTGGGATGGTAGTGTAGTGGTCTGATGTAGTTCTGATCAGCAACTCTTGAGTCTGTGGCAGATTCATGGCCATTTTGGGTAAGATACTTATCTGTACCCAGGGAAGCCTGAACGGTGAAAACGTGTTTGTGTAAACTTCTTCCCTCTCTTTTTCCTAAAAATATTCCATGTTAGCTTTAATTATAGTTAAACAAAACTACAATATTCTCAGAAAAGGCCTGTGTTAGTTGGCTTTGTTAATATATTATTACATAAGCCTATGGTATCTAATGTTGCAGAAGCAATGAGAAGGAGGGGGGCTTGTGTTTCCCAAGTTCTACTTCTTTAGAAAATGTAGATTTCACTGTTTCCCTGCCACTGACAGCAGATATGATAAAGAACTCATTGAACGTCAGGTGGAAAAATATGAAGTAATACTTTACTGCATCTTTGAAGAAAGTCTAGTGCATTATTTGAAATGAGAGTGGAAGTTGTTTTATGGCAAACCTACAGTCTAATTTGTGCCTAAAACTGAAAAGACACTGTTTAATTTGTTATAGAAACTACTACATGGTTGTCTTTTCTTGGCAGTTCTGTAATTTAAATTGTTATGTAGGACTGGAAGGGTAAGTCCAAGAACATAAAGCATATAGCCAGTGATAGCTTCATGATAGTATAACAGAGCAAGAAGAGTGATGGTGAGAAATACCATTGTTCATCTACAGTCACCTAGAAAAAAACATACATAATGAAAGCTTAAAATAGACTTGGAATATTCGCAGAATAAATATTCTGTACCGTTGTGATGTTACTCTTTCTTGATGGTGATGGTGTGGTATTGTGCAGGTAGTAAAGCTAAGTGTCCAGAACACTGAAGAAAAAACCTCCAAAACGGCAAGGTTTCATGGAAATTAAAATAATATGCGTTTTCATGTTTTAACTTATTTATCATTCATTTATCTTTTCCAGGTTGCAGTAGTAAAATTGAAGAATGCAGATAAGGTTTTTGCCATGAAGATACTGAATAAGTGGGAGATGCTGAAGAGAGCTGAAGTAAGATTACAGAAATGTTTCCTATATTCATGCATCCTCTTACTGTGCTGAATTGCTACTTCTGTTTCCACAAGACTCTGTGTATATAGAGGGACTGAGGAGATGCTTCGCTACTTACTGACAATATGAAGATTAATATTAAAATAAGCTTAAAGCATTTCGTCATAAGGGTTAAAATGGCATGGAATCTTGACTTAGGTGGGGCAGGATGTTTTAGACATTATACCTTTTCTGTAATTGCCCAAGAATTACTGACTCTCCAAGCGATCTTTTAATGCATTTATTCCTGTTAGGAATGTAGTCTTTAGCAAGTATTTTCCATGGTAAAAGGTAATTACTGAGCTATAACACATAAAGCCTGTTAGTTTATCAGTAGCTAGAACTTAGTCAAGGTCCAATTTGTGTATTGAAAAATCAGAAAGATAAAAGTTTCAAATTAATTTGAGTGCATGTTTCATAAAAATGTCCATCTGCAAAAATTTGTGATGAAAAGTTCCTAGTTAAAACTTGAGTCTATTCCATGTTCTAAAAAAGGGTGGAACAGGTCTTTCATCAGTCCTGCTTTGCCTGGGGTTCGTACTTTCATTATAAGACTCCACTCTTCACAGAATCCTCAATACATTTTCCTGGATTCCTTTGGAAAGAAACTTGTAAAATGCAGTCTACAGCTGAACACTTGTGTGTTAATTTTAAACAGAACATGTATCTAACTCTTTAAATTGCTTTGAAATTCTTCATCTATGCTAAATACTAAAATTCAACTGCCTGAAAAATAGACTCATAAAAATGTAACTCAGTGCTCAGTGTCTTACACAAATTGACAAATGACCAAATTGCTTTGGCCATTGGGTTTTCTTTAGTTTGGACAGTGCAAACACTATCTTGGTGTCTCTTCCAACTTGTCTGATGGGATTATCTCTAATCTCAGTTTTTATTTGAGACTCCTACTCTCAAACTGCCTTGCTGTTCAGTTGCTTCCAAGTTTATTCCAATTTCCGCATTTGTGGTTTAATTTTATCTTGTTAGGAAATGAGATCAATGGGAAACAATCACACTTCAAAAAAAACCCAACGTATCCAGACAAACTAGAGCCAATTTCTGATGTGTGCACATCCTGTCTTTTTTAATGAAAATGTTATCATGTTAAGAAGTATAAATGACATGCAGATTGTGGTTAGATGTGCACAATGTGTTTCCTCTTTATCCAGAAATTATTCAGATACTGAGCAATCTGGCATTGGTCTTGATGCAAAGAGGTATTTCTCTCCAAGACAGATGTCATTACTGTAAGTTTTATTATTTCTAGCGAAAAAGAAAAGTCCAGAAATAAAGTTCCACTCAATTTTAAAATGTACCCTTTTAAAGTCAGTTAAAAGCTATTTCTTTCCTTTAAAATACAGTTATAAATAGGTTTGAAAGATTTTTCTCCATGCAAGGTATTAAAAATACTCTTCCCATGGGTCCAGCTGAATTTCTGGAAGTCTGAACCATTAGCCTAAAAAGAATTACAGCTATGTTTTCGCATGTATTTGTAACCCATGGGTATACAGTGGAAAGAGAACCATCTGGAGTGAAAATGCATTACAAAGCATGACCTTCAGTAACTGTAACCTGTAATTTTTAAATGTTGGTGAACGCATCTCGCTTGTTACTACTGCTAGGAAAAATGACAAATTTTGGCTCTGTTAGTAATGTGCTGCACTAACACTGAAATTCACAGGAAAATCATACAGTCCAAAAAAATGCAAGACAAGCATATAGGTAGGTATACACAAATGGCAGAAATAACTTGGTCATATATCTTTGTATCAACGTTATGGGCAGTGGGAGTAATTTGTAAAAGCAGAAAGGGAGTATGTACTCAGAGGTTTGCTATGTCAGATTAAGGTTAATGACTGCAAGTTCTGAGAGTAATTGTATGCAAAAACAATGAAATTATACAAGTTGTGAGGTCAGTGTTCTCTTTTGTATTATGAAGAGCAGAAGTTTTCCAAATGCTTGCCACTGTTGAAAACTCAGAGATGTGACATAGAACTGGCTACATTACTTATACAAGGAGTACCTGAAAGTGTGACAGCTTGCTGATTACACTCCCAAGCCTGTTACCCTGAGTGTTGACAATCGTGTATGCCACAGTGGTGGCCAGATGAGGCTCAGGAGGGAACAGGACAAATCTTACGCAGCACGGAAACAGTCAGCGCTCCCAGAAAGTACTAACTCCGAGCTGTAAGGGCATGACCACCAAATAGCCAAGCAGCCCGAATTCTTTGCTGGTTCAAGGCCACCATAACGGTACAGATATAACCATAGCACTTAGTTGGCTTTGCTGTGACAGAGAGTTGGATCAAAGGACCTCTGGATGTCCCTGCCAACAATTCAAGGAGACTGTGCCTAGGGAAGATGAGGTGTAATGTTGAAATAATGAAAGGCACAAAAAAAGGCTCAATTTAAAAACAAAACAAACAAAAAAACCTCACCCACCTACAAAAAAAAACCCCCAAAACCACCCAAAACAACCAACTTAATTGAGCTATGTTACAGTAATTACAAGTACCACTGCTGTCCCCCTCCCCTCCATGAATTAATGTAAAGCTCATGAACCACATAGACTCTGACTATTTGGCTGTTACTGTTTCAGCTGTGATCTGCTGTGGTAATAGCTGTAGCTGTCAGCTCTAGGCATACTGCCCGGAGGTGGGTGGCTAGAGTGCTCAAGGAATGCATGGTCTTTTGTTAAATCATGGCAAAAACAAGTGGAATTATATAAACTCTCTGTAGTAACAAATCCTGTGAATTGTGTCATAGCAAGTAGAGAAACTACGTGTCATTTATCTTTGTGAAAAGAAGAGTTCATAGTATCTCTCTGTGAAATACATCAGGAGTTTACAAACAAGGAGGGGAAAAAATCAACCTGAAGCATAGAACCGCTTTTCTTCCTTCTGAAGATCATCCCTTCTCTTTCTCCCACCCCTAAGTCCATTTATCATTTAAAAACATTTGAGGGTATTTCTTTAAAGTATGTTTTGTTATTTTTCCCAATTTCACTGATTAATCTCATGCATTGTGCTATGATTAAAGTACACCATTTTTCTTTTTCTTGGTCAGCGTTATTCTTACTCACTGTATTCACCAAAATAAGACTTGGTATGGTTTATTTGCTTGGAGGAAGGAGTTATTTTCTGCTCTGTTTTTACTGCATGTATTCTTGTGCATAGCTCAGTCTAAAATGATATCTCACTTCTCATTCTTCACTCTCCAAATCGCCCAGCCCACAATAACCATGTCAGAGTTCTGGTATTTGCCTATTGTTTTTGGAAGTTAAATTGGAAATGTAAAAAGAAAAGGCTTGATTTTTCCTTTAAATTTAGCTGCCTTCTAAGATGGAAGAGACAGAGCATGGTTCAAATAGATGAAACATCTTTGTGAAGTAGCAGAGTCTGCTGGAAGAGATTATAGTCTGTGTTTTTCTCTAACTCTCCATCTGCCTTCTAAGTAGAGCCCATACAGTTATTATTCTATCTTTTACACTAGCTTTTAGACCTTTTTCTGGATAAAATTTTATGTTGATTTTCTGTTTGGTACCTTTTATTTTCTTGTGATATTCACTTCAGAACTCAATCCCTTCAAAATGTTCATCATATTTCTTTGCTATAGTTTCCTTTCAGTGTCTTGTGTGTTTAGTCTTTTTCCTCTGTCATTCTCCAAAGCTACTTTTGCTGAGGTATTTTATTAATTTCTCGGGGCAGGTTGCAAGGCCTCCATGGAATTAGCTGCCTTGCTGCTTTCCTGTTGGTTATTTTCTTCACATTTTATCTTCTTTTGTTTCATACAAACCTGTGTTTCCATCTTCTGTTAGGTATTCTTTAGCATTTCTTGGCAGTTCTTGTTCCTCCTGTGTTCTAGGTGAAGGCATCTTTTGCCTCCCGTGTTTCTTTCCAGTATAATTGAGGGGAGGTCCTCCTGGATGTCTTAGCAACATACCTGGCAAGAGCAATATTCAGTTCTGTCCTACTCTTCCTGAGCAAAAAGTGTGGAGAAAACCCTAACTGGTTAATGATTATCAAATTATGACTACATGGAACTTATTGGCAGCTACTTTCAAATGAAAACCACCTTCCTTATGTGAAAATTCAAGTGTAAAACTAGGCTAACAGCATGATGAGATAAAACAATGACACAAGACTCCAGATTCTAGTTCTTGAACTCCTATTGCAGTTATAATTATATAATGCTATTATTGACTGTTTTCTTCAATCTTGTATTGCTATTCTGTCATTATTGATACTTGATTTCAATATCTACATACAAAAAAAAAGGTTAAGATTTTCACTTGCGATTTTTAGACAATGGGAAGCAGCAGTTTGTTTCTCCTTTTGCATCACTTAGACAGTTGTACTTCTCTGTATTGTTAAATTTGAAGAAGGTAGACTTTCCTGATACCTTGTTTTTCACAGGTTTTGGCATGTTTGGAGAGTGCAGTGAATGACTTTTTAACTGAGAGGCAGTTTTGAATTTTTTTCCCCAAAATATAATGTTAAAACATAGTCAACTTGCAAAATGTGTTTCTTTATATATTTCACTTAAAGACTATACTTATTTTTCTCCCCTTCAGACAGCCTGTTTTCGAGAAGAGAGAGATGTGTTAGTGAATGGAGATAACCAGTGGATCACAACATTACATTATGCATTCCAGGATGAAAACTATTTAGTGAGTGTTGCTTTTATGTATATATGGATGGAAATGTCAATTCTTAGTTGTGGTTTGAGACAGAAATATAGCTAGTTTATTTGTTAATTTTGTGTTCTGAACCATATAGACCATGTGAGGATATGTGATTTTGTGTATAAGTTTCTGAAGGGTGGAGAGGGGTCGGAAGCTTTTAAAGTTTTGCTGTAAATATCTCAGGAATGCAGCTTTGTTTTCTAAACCACTTTGCATTTGTTGATAAACCTTGGTCTGTCTGCATCTTCTTTCTTACAATTCATCACTCCAGTTTAATTGGATTCATAAAAATAAAAGTGCACTTACTAACATAAATTATCTATTTGACTTTAAAGTATTTTTTTGGCATTAACACTGCTGATTACTGTTTTACAGTTAGAAATAGGGAGTAGCCTTGTTTTGAAACAACAGTTCATTTTGATTGGTCTTTGCTTTTTTGAGGAGTTAAACCCACGGAGATGTCATAAAGCAATAAAATGTTCTTGCAGCATGGAAGAATGCCACTAAATGTTCATAAATAAGAGTTGGAAGCTGTAATTCTAGATTAAAGTGTCCCTTTAATATTTAATGTTATTTAGCTTTCAAGTGTTTTGAAAGACTTGCAAAAAGAAGCTAAGATGAGGAAAAAGTGCCAATTTTCTATGAAACCTTTCCCACTTAAAATATGCTTGGATTGTGATACAATTTTGGTAATATTTATTCCTGAAAACGTAAACAACTACACACTGATAGATTTTGCTTATTTGGGTTTTATTGCCCTGTGCTTTGGATTCTGTATCATTAGTATATTCTAATGTTTTCTTACAAATCTACTGTGCAGTCATAATCTTTTTCTGCCCTCAGTGTGTCCAATAAAAAAAGTGTTATACATGGGATTCTTGTAGAATTGCTATACTTTTTGCTGTTTGTTATATTGCTTTCTGTTCTGCCAGCTTAGATACTTGGAGATCCATGGATTTTGGTGGAGTTTATATATAAACAGGCCTCTGCATTTGTGAATTTAACTTGGCTTAAACACCTCCTAGCCGCTTCATGCTTTGTTAATGTGGTCAGTAAAAATAATCTCATGTTTTATGTAATTCTGATCTTACTATTAAGAGTATTTCAAAGAAAATACTATATATTCTGCAACGGCCTAATAGAATTTGTTTTACTCTTGCCAGTTTCCTTATTTTCACTAAGCACAGAGTAGCTTCTGTTCTTTATCTTTGATAGTCTGCTAACAGGAGGTAGTTTTGCAGCCTGGTGGGTAAAATATCAGTAACACTGTTTTTCATGATTTTAGTGTGAATGTATCACTAGTCCTTTATGTGCTTGTTATTAAAATAAAATGTAACAGAAATGGCCTATAAAAAAAAAAAATCTGTGTAGCTTGAGCAGTAGATGTGGTTGAGCAGTGGATGTTTATTACCTTGACTTTAGTAATGCCTTTGACATTGTCTGCCATAACATCATCAAAGACAAGCTGACAAAGTATGCATTAGATAAGCAACAGTGAGGTGGATTGAAAACTTGCTGAACTACTGAGGCCCGGGGGTGTCGTGGTCAGTGATAGAAAGTCCAGCTGGAGGCCAGTCAATGGTGGTGTACCCCAGGGCTCAATAGTGGGGCCAACATCTTCATTAATGACCTGGACAGTGTGATGGAGTGCACCCTTGGCAAGTTCGCAGATGATAAAAAACAGGGAGAAGTGGCTGATACGCCAAGATGGCTGTGCCGTCATTCAGATGCACCTCAACAAACTGGACAAGTGGACAGAGAGAAATCTCATTAAGTTCAACAAAGGGAAATACAATGTCCGGCATCTGGGGTCAGTAATATAAACCAAGTACATACTGGGGTCCAACTGGCTGGAAAGGAGCTTTGCTTGAGGTGCTGGTGGATAACAAGCTGACCATAACCCAGCAATGCACCCGCATAGCAAAAAAGGCCAAGAGTATTCTGGGCTGCAAGGTCAAGTGTTGCCAGCAGGTCAGTAGAGGTCCTTCCTCTCTGCGCAGCCCTAGTGCAGCTGCATCTTAAGAACTGTGTCCAGTTCTGGGCTCCCCAGTGCAAAAGAGAGATGCAGCTACTGGAGCAAGTCCAGTGCAAGGCCAGAAAGACAATTAAGGTACTGGAGCATCTTTCATGTGAGGAGAGGCTGAGAGAGCTGGGATTCTTCAGCCCAAATAAGTGAAGGGTTGGTGGGATTATCGTCAGTGTGTGTGAATACCTGATGGGAGGGAGTAGACAAGGGAGCCAGATTCCTCTCAGTGGTGCCCGGTGACAGGACAGGAGACAATGGACACAAACCGAAACACACAGAATTTCATCTGAATGCAAGAAAACGCTTTTTACCGTGAAGGTGGTCAGATACTGGAACATGTTATCTGGAGGAGTTGTGGAGTCTCCGACCTTAGAGATACTCAAAACCCAACTGGATACAGCCCTCATCAGCCTGCTCTAGCTGACCCTACTTGAGCAGATGAGGTTGGAGTAGATGACCTCAAGAGGTCTCTTCCAACCTAAACGACTGTGATTTAGGATTAAATGCCCATGTTAAACTTCCACTAGTTACTAGAATTTAATGTCCTTAAATCTGTGCTTTTTCTCTCTCTTGGAAGGATGGTGCTGTCGTACAGTAATATTTTGAGAAGTATTTGAGACTTGAATAAATCTGGATGATTGTGTGAATTTAGAAAGTATTTTTAAAGCTTTTTTAAAAAAAACCCAAACACCTCTTTTCAAGACATGGATCTTTGACATTGGATGGGGTGCTATGCATTGACTGAATTGTTTTATTAAAAATGTAGTTGTTAAACTTAGCTATGATTCCTATGCGTGTGTTTAACTTCAAGTGCATGACTTAATAGCGAGTTACAGTTTAAATGTTGGCATATTTGAGGAGTTGAGGGTTTCCTTGTGATTAAGCTGCTGTGTTGTTCTTGCAAAATGGGAGGTATGGAGTTCTGTGTTGTAGGAGCCAAAATTCCTTTATTTTGGTATATCCAGTTACTGAGTTGTACTGCTTTTAAAAATGCTGAAGAATGAGTGCAGAGATCCCACATCAGTTATTAGAATCTTAAGAGTTTTTTTAATACACTTTCAAAGCAGGAAGTTAAGCTCTTGCAGATCTCACTATATAGTGTCTCAGTTAATAATAATCACATTAAATTCCAAAGGCTTAATGTATTTTCTAAAACTGTAAAACATGAGAAGCTAATACTGTAGATCTTGTTTCAGAAGGAGCGTAGGAGCACCACTGAATAGAAGATATTTATCTTGTGTAAGGCTTGTGAGCATAATTTAAGAAGTTTACTACTCATGTCACAAAGCAACTGACAAAATTTTGATTGTCAGCACATTCAGAATTTTGTGGAAACGCATTCTGTGCTTTCTTCATGCGCTTGGAATCAATGAGGATGCCCAGGTGATTCTGTATCAAATTGCTAAAGTCTTTGTTTATCACCTTTGTTGTTATGGAAAGTATGAGGAAAGAAAGAGGCATATGATTTCTGCCTGCCCCACATCTTCCTTATAGCTGGTATAATTTTGCAGAATTTTTTCCACACGTACTGATTTCTTCTTCTGAAGGTGGTGAAGACTTGAGCAAACGAGGAGAACTAATTATAAAAAGTCCCTCTTAAGTTGCTTTACCAAAATTTTAAAGAGTCAAATTAGGATATACATTATTGCATCTTTTTTTTATTATTATTATTTGTGGTTCATTATACACGATTGTTAAGAGTCACTGCTTCAAATACAGATATATGCTGCCTTCCTGGAAGCAGAGGTTGGAACTCTAGGCAAAGCCTTCTGAATACTATGTACTTTAGTGGGAAACTATTCTAATTAGTCGGTCCACAATGATGTTTGATAGTAATGTTATAGCAGTGGGTGTTAAATTAGATTGGTTTTAATTAGTTTGTTAATTATAATTAGTTTGATTTTTTTCTTTTCTCTATTTGCCCTTCCAGTTGCTGTTCCACAATTAAAACAAACTAAACTAATATGAAAAGATATCAATCGTGAATTTCCCACTTTTCTCAAGTTTACTTTGTCCAGTCTTTTGAGCATGTCTCTAAAGGAAGTGGCATTTTGTTCTGTCATAATATAGTAAAATGGAGAAAGGTTCTGATCTCTTAGAAGTCATTGCACCTAATTCAATGGCAAGCAGGTTTTGTTTCATTAATAAATCAGGAATCAAGTGTATTTTTCCCTATCAGTTCAATTAAAGAAGGTGACACCTTCTCCTCCATATTGGCAGATGCTGTACTGTGTGCAAGGTCAACAATATCTGTAATTGTACTGTGAGCCACTGGAATTCTCTTGATCTTTGCCTTAATCTGTATAGTGTAAAAACTTTAATTTCCAAAATTGTTTGTTTAATGAGAAAAGATGATGGTAGAAAAAAAGAGAAGGGGAAGCCTGGGAAGTTAGGGCCCTTAAAATGAGATCCCAAGTTAACACAATTGGTTTTGTTTTTACAGGTCTGTGCTTTAATCCTTTACTCCTTTTACATTCTGTCAAAGGGTATTGTTTTTATAAAGTAATCCAGAGTATATAAATATTTTATGTTTGGTGATGGAACAGTGGATGAAGCTGATACTGTCTTGTCATGAGGCTCACTGTATTTGGAGAGGTATAAATATAAACATAAACATATTCAAATAAATAAAATAATTTGTAAACATTAAAATGAGGCTGAACCAGCTACTTCTGTTTCAGAACAGCTAAGCATCTTGGTAAGCTTTTTTCATGCCCATAATAATTTTTGCGATAAATTAATTTTTATGCTTAAATTAGTTTTTAATCTCTGATTCACTCAAAGTGTTCCTCCCTCATGTTTTCTTGTCAT
>NW_010527713.1:78122-84430 GCF_000687285.1 Phaethon lepturus
CTATGTTGGAGGAGACCTGCTTACGTTGCTCAGCAAGTTTGAGGACAGACTACCTGAGGATATGGCTCGGTTTTATTTGGCTGAAATGGTGATAGCTATTGATTCAGTTCATCAGTTGCATTATGTTCACAGGTAAGTAATTTGAGCTCCAAACTCCTGTTGGAATTATATGGAGTGAAAAGAATTCCCGTTAAAGAGTTTAAGCTACTAACAAGTATTTGCTGTAATAGTAAGCATGATAGAACTGACCTGCCTACATCTTGCAGTGATTGAGAACTGTTGCTAACTTTGTACCGTATGATCAGAGACATGAATGAATGTCTGAGTGCGTGTGATGAATCTTGTGCACTGGTGTGTTCCTGTTTGTAAAATATGATCAACTTTGATCAGGCTTATTGAAGGGTCAGATTCTGTTTCTTAATTTGTTCAGTCTACACGGAAGTTGAAAACACACAATCGTGTGGTCTGCTTTGGGTTTTTTTTACCATTTTTCTTTTGGACTTAGTGAAATTATCTTTAAAATGTGGTGAGGGCATTTTGCTAAATAAGTGGAAGTACTTAAATTGTGGTACTTATCTTTACTGGTATATAAAAAATAATCTGTTCAAAGGAAAATATTAAGTTGTTTATGTCTAGCTTTTTTTTGAGGCCACGATTGATTTTTTCCACAAAACTAGCATCACCTTTTCTTTAATGTATCATTCTCTACTGAATTCCATGGTAGTTCTTGTACGCAGAGCAAAAGATTACCTTACAAGAGGCAGAATTTTCAAGTGCAGTCAATAGATGTACTTTGCTCTGACAGAAACCAGGAGGAAAACTCCCAATTGTTTAAGCTGAATCATTCAGTTGGCAGAATGAGCTTGTTTGATATACCCATGTATCGCCCATAATCGGAGTCTATACTGGCCATTCCTTCTTTGAGTTTTCCCACTTGTCTGCTTTGCACCAGAAAAGGGTTTTTATTGTCCAAAAGGTGTATTGTGGTTGGTTCTGGTTTGTTACTGGATTATGATTTGTTTCCTTTGAGATTGTGACTATTCATGAAGGAGCTGTAGCTAGGAGTCTTTAAGGTGAGGTGGTGCTAAGCTGCAAATTGTTCTTCTGGAATATTTTGAAGTCTGCTAGTTTTGTTGAAGAACTGTGCCTGCCTGCTAAAAAGACCTCTTTGTGATAACACTTTGTGGAAAAATCCAAGGAGAGTGTTTTCCTTAAAGCAGTTTTCTTGAATTTTGAAGATTTCATCTGTGTTGTTTCTGAGAAACTGTTTGTTGACTTAGAACCTGATGTGAAAGGTTTTTGTATTGAGTTTAATTTGGACCTAACTTTTAAAATATGTTTGTGGGTATACTGTTCAGATGCTATCTCCTGTTACTGGGTGGAGAGTACTTTATGTACTACTGTATTTTACCTAAGAAGTCTGCTTATGTGGTAGTAATTCTTCCCAGAAGAACAGATGCCCACCATCTCTACCTTTTCCTCCAAACAGATCAAAACCGTTGTAATTCAGCACTGCTAGTATGTAATATGCAGCAGCTGTGATGTTTCCATCCTCAAGCAGTCAGTGTCCCCAAGATGAAATAGGGGTTGATGTAAAATTTTAATAGAAAATTCGGTATCATTTCAGTTCAAAACAACATACTAATTATTATGCTTGCATATCTATTACTATGAATGTTTAACCAAAAAAAAAAAGCCCCTATACATTCCCAGTCCTTTGTTGTTCGATTTGTGGCTTTGCCAGTGACATCCCCATGTTTATAAAGTCCTAAATGCTACTCTGGCATTTTATCATTAATACTGCTGTAATACAATGCCTGTTTATAAGGGTATGTTTTGCAAAGATTAAAAATTTAAAGAGTACTTTAATATACGTTAAACGATCAGCCTTTGATGAGAACCATTCCACTGTTAGTTTTATTAGGCTGTTTGCAACTTTTAAAGCGAAAGAAAATAAAACAGCAGAGTACTTGAATATACGTTAAACGATCAGCCTTTGAAATGAGAACCATTCCACTGTTAGTTTTATTAGGCTGTTTGCAACTTTTAAAGCGAAAAAAAATAAAACAGCCTACATCATCTAAATGCCACTAATGCTCCTTTACTGAAAGTTTAACTGTGGTGGCCACATTCTTTTTGAGAGTGTGTGCACACAGGAAAGGACATAAGAGGAGAAAAAGAAGGAAAATACTACTAAAAGATGGATAATGTAACAGCTGTAGTAGTGGTATTTCAGATGAATAGCCAATATGCATCAGGATTTGATCTGAGTTGTAGCTAGTGAACTAGAAATTATGCTTTAGGCATGTTTCGTTCCAGGTTTTTTTTCATACAATGAGATAGCAGATTGTTGTGGTTTGTTTCCTTTTAGTGCCCCAGTTCTTTCAGGATAGATTTTCACATTACCCATAGGTTGTGTTGTACTTCAACAATAATTTTCTTTTTCTCTGAATGCCTTTGTACCTGTTAAAAATTGTATTTCTGTTTTTTGTTCTCAGTGTGCCACTCATCTTGCTCTTTTCTATCATTAATCGCTTTTCTGTTGTCAGTTAGCTTTGTTTGGGAGAAATACTGACTGCACTGGTACTTGGTTCACAGACCACCTCAATGTGAAATGCAAGTCACTTTTTTTTCCTAAAGTACATTGGGCAATGTTCTTGAGCATCAAATACAAGCAACCTCAGCATTACTTAAATGAAATTGCTATGACATTATTTCATGTTTTGGAGTTTAAAATTTTAATGCCATTTCTACACTAGCATTGTGGGATTATGGGATGAATTTACAGTGGGAAGGAGATCAAAATCTAGGTGTTAGTAGAACTGTGGAGAGAAATTGCATGATGTTTTTAAAGCTGTCTCCTGATACCTACTGAATGAGGAAGGAGAAAAGTTGCTGGCTGAAAATAACATCAGTGCTACCGTTTAAGAGATTCTCAAATTTTTTTCCTGTTTTTATCCACTTTTTGGTTTAAATAAATAGGTGATAGAATTTTTCTGAGAACAGCAATCAGAACATAAAACTTTGATAGTTTTATGTTTCTTATCTAGTAATTTCTGTGAAGAAATCATGTAGTATTTTACCTGATAGGTAAATGATGACTCAGAATGTCAATAAAACTGTCTTTTCTTTAATGTGTATCTTAGCTTTTGCTATTGTTATAAATGCACCAGTGCTGGTGCATACCAAATGACACTGACAGCTCCAAGACTAGCTTTAGAAAGGAAACCTCATCTAAGTTAAGTATATGTGCAGGTGCTAACAATGAGGAAGAAAGTACGTATGTGTATTTCTCACAAATGCACGACTTCCTTGGGAGTTCGTGTAAAGCTGATACCTGCCCCTGATGCCTTAAATTACTAATTTTTACTAATGAAGTGATGCTTGCTTGTAGGCCAAGGTTAAATATTGTCTTGTGCCAGTTTTCTGCAAACTGTAGTATCATACAGGGCAAGATTTTACGTTTATTAGGAATCAACATCAATTTGTGTTTTATAGATTTGTGACACCTTTTTTTTTTTTTGTCTGAAAAAAGCCTCTACATGCATTAATATTAATTTCAATTCAAGGTTGTGTTGTTATGTAATTCCTCATGGCACATATTAAAAGCTTGTATTTGCATGCGTTATCAATTATCCAGGTGTGGGCTGGAGTAAAACTCTCATCAGCTTAAGCTAGGTAGCTCTACTTTATGCATGTTGCATTACCTCAAACATGGGAAAACAGTTTTTCCTACAACTGAGACTTTAGCTCTTTAATTATTTTATTGGCGAGCCAGGTTTCCTCTCCATTTTACGTAAGGTGGAAACTGAGGTGTAAAATGCTTGGTTTTGTCTAAATCCTTTTAAATAAAAAAGACTTTAGAAGGCCTGGAAGAAATTTCCCCTGAGCATTGCAGAAGATACCCTCTGGGCACATACTGTAGGACTAGTAGGTACAGTGAGCGTGCTGCTGGTGGCTTTGTCCTCCTGCCCCTTCAGCGTGGCTTTGCATGCCCTTTCAGCATGTCTGTGCTGCTGCCTTTTGTGCTGTCTTCTGAGACAGCCCTTACTTTAGTAAGGATGCACCTAAGTCTGTTTCTGTCCTAAACTTAATTTGTGACATTCCAGCTTCTTCAATAGTACAGAACAGTAAGTGTTAATGTGCTTAAATAATTTTCATCTTGACTTTCTTTCCTCCATCTATTTGTTCTGTGCAGGGTTGCGCAGTGATTCAGTGCCGAGCGAATTTGCAGCTGGGGAGTGTTCAACATCTAGGCTCATGATCCTTCAGACCACTGCAAAAATATTCATTTAAAATAGTTTTCATATACTGGCACACACCCACATTAAACAGTCTCCTTTTTCTATTGAATGGTAAAACAATCCTCACTTACCTTCTTACTAAGAAAATATTTTGGAAGGATTATGAAACACCTATGTTAATTATTATTTTTGTTGGTTAAGTTTGTGGGAGGATAGTTAAGGCTACAGGGCAAACTCTCAAGTTGCATACATTTCAGATGTCATCTTTTGCATGAGAAAAGATAGGCATGCAAAACATAAACACACCTACTTCCATAAGGTGTGTGAGATTACAGTTAGCTTGATCAGTGTGTTTCTGGATTTCTAGTTGCCGCTGTCTTTTAGTCTGAAGGATTTTAACATTCTAAACCACCAGAGGCAGTTTTTTTTTTTTCTTCTGTTTCCATTTTCTTTATCAGTTTCTGAAATTTAAGTTGGGCTTCACTGGAACATTTGAGTTCTCAAAATGTAGAGCAGCAGAATTCTCTGTGGAAGTGACATCCTTTCTGAGAAATACTGAACGTAAGGGAATAAATCCATTAGAGGGATAAAAGAACTGTCTATTCTCTATCAAGCCAGCCTCTTCTTTGCTTTTAACAAGAAGGTGCTATTTGTCCTCAGTAAAAATCATCTTAGGAACATCCCTGAAATATTTACTGTAGTTAGCAGGCAGCTGAAATCTGGGATTCTTTGTAGGATGCATTTCACTTTCAACTATAAGTTTCAGTGCCAGCATATCCATTTTTGACTTGCTGAATAAGTGGTTTTCTGTCTTCTGGGTGTATCCCATCTTTCCTGATCATTAATTTACTTAAGTGGAAAATTTGGGGGTGGAAGGCCTATCTAGGGAGTTAGCTGCATTGCGCGGTATGTCTGAGTTGAGTTGGCACAATGATGAGCCAAGTGCTCTGGCCTTTGGTAAAGTGAACCATAATTGTGGGTTTGAAAGAAAGCAACAACATATTTTAAGTGTTTACCAAACTTTGCAACAGACGTAATGTCGAACACACACATGAAGATGTCCTTACAAAGTGCTGAGAGTGAAGGAAACAGAGCTAGAAAAATAAGGAAAAAATAACATGAGATTATTTTGATAGTCTACTGAAAATGTATTGCTTTGAAATGTTGCATGGTTTAGTTTTACATGGAAAACTGCAGTACAGAAAGTTATTTTAGTGAGTTTTCGGTAAGCTAGTGCTTCCTTACAAGGTATTCCTTTAGAGAGGTAGGAGAGCTCTGTGAGTCTAGGCTCTGTGTTTCCTCTTCATTTTTCCACTGAGGAGGGGCTGGAAACAAAGGGCATCTTTACAGACTCTGGGCTTTCATTTTGCCCTGTGACCCTATATGTTGTAAATGCTGGCAGCTGCTCCCATAGTACCCCCTCAGGGTGGCATCTGACCTGCAGTGAGGACTGCATGAGGTTAATGCTATTTGACTAGAATTTGTTGGTAAGATTTCTGAAGGAGCCTGTGATGACCTAGAAGTATTTTGAAATAAAAGACCTATATATGCTTGGAGTGCCAAGAGCTAGTGGATGACACTGGCTGTGCTATCATGTAGAAGGCAAATGGTTTCCTCCAGTATTGTGTCTAGTGGGACTGTTAATTTAAGTGAAAGCTGTGTAATGGGTGACTGAGCTAGCACAGACCTATATTCTGTCTTATTCAAGCAGAAGGAATTTAGAAACCCTAACTCCAGTGCCTTAAGCGATAGTCGCCTTGAGTAGTGCTTTCAGCAGAGGTGCTTTTACAAACGTATCCTTTAGCTTTTTTTTCCCCATTGTTCCTCTCTCCCCAAGACCCAAGCTCCAACCATCCTTTCTGCTTTGCTGAAACAAAGATTTGTGGGGCTGTGCAGTGAACTAAACAAGGACACCGATCCAAGTTAGAAATAACTTTACATTTTAACTTCCATGCATCAATTCTTCAATCTGTTTGATAGATAAAGGAGAGCAGGAGGAAATAGGTCTAAGCTGGTCTTTCTAAAAATCTATGTTCATCACATTGTGCCCCTTTTTTTCCCTAC
>NW_010527713.1:84461-93845 GCF_000687285.1 Phaethon lepturus
TCCAGTGATTTATTCAACTCTATGATTTTAAAGAAAAAGGAACATAAGAAGCAGTTGCAGATGGGATATCTTAAAAGTAGTTAGCCATAATACCCTCAGAAAAATAACCCTTCGCCTTTCATGTCTGATACCTGCCTCCTAAGTAAGGAAATTCTTGATTATTGTCAGTTGAGGAAGGCCAGCAAGACAAGGAGAGCACCCCTCCATTCTTTCTGGTGAGTCCCCACCGGTTCTTTAGCTAGGACAATTAACCTTTTATTAGAGAGAAGACTCATAGGAAAAGGAGGAATGTGAAGATGAAGATTTTTGTTCTTTTTTATGTAGACAGGTGTATCTTATGGGTGCAGTTGCTTGAAAAGCAGGTGGATCTGAGCACTCTGTCAGATGCTGTGTAATCCTGTTTAGGTTGGAACTGGATGCGGTTGTCATAAAACAGAATTATGTAAACCCTTCTAAAAGTGAAAATGAGAGAGACAGACAAGAAATAAAGTTTGATTGAAAAGGGTCCTTTTTAACCTTGTTGCCTTAATGGTAAAATTCTTAATGCCAAAAGTCTTATATTAAAAACCCCTGGTCTTGCCTTCCAAGTAGTAATGTTTATAGCAAGGCTCAGTGGATGCTAAATGTGATGGAACCTTCCAAGAGATACCACTGCCCCTAGTATAAAGATTCATTTGACTTCTGTGTTTTTTGCGGGGGGGGGGAATCCATGTTGGAACTATCATAGTTCTGATATGAGATTTGTTTCAGTGTCTTAGGAAGTTGGAGGTGTTTTCAGAATTTAGTAGCTTCTTTTGAAGACAAAACATTCCCATTTGCAAGATGGTTTTACGTGAGTTAAGCTATAATTTTACACTCGTTCTTTTCTGGTTATTTCAGACCTGGAAATAACTTTCTGCTACTACTTTGATACCCAAAATCAACATCAGGAAAGTAGGACATAAACATTTTCCTTATTTCTGAATTTTTAGTCCTCATGACTGTGATTCTGAGGATGTGATTAGCTCATTGTTTGGTGGCTGAGGATAGAGTTGGTAATTAACACTGTCAGTGATTTTGTTCTTGTTTGTAAGGTTCAGAATGATGCTGGCAGAAATGAGGACGGCAGTTTTTGTAATGGAGTCTTAATTATTCTCAAGTTTTTTTTTTTCTATTAGAAGGAGACTAACTACCTTGTGTTTTGTGTTCTACAGACTTTCCATTTCATTACCTCTTTGTGAACACAGTATTTATTTCATAACTACCTGCTTTCATTGTGTCTCAAATTTTTCATTTATTAATACTCTGTGTTCCTCAAGTTCCTCCTTGGAATGCCTTTGTTTTATTTACAATTATGGGTCCTTTGCTTCTTTCTTTTTATTTGAAATGCAGTTGGTTTTATATTATTAGATTCGATCAGATTAGAAGCTACACAGGACAAATTTTTTATCATGTTCTGAATTTGATGTCATGTAGATTTGTCATTGCATAAATAAGCAATAATAGCTTTTCTTTATTGTTTGATATTCCTGCAGTGTTAGTATAAAACCATAACATTGAGATGCTTGAATACATTATAAGAAGTGTTTTAAACCATTATCTTTTACCTAGTTTCTTGCTAGAGCATTCTTCCCAGTGAGTATTTGATGGATTTGGAGTGAGAATGTCTTCTATCTGAACTTTCAGATCTGACAAGTAGAAATTTGGTGTTTGAATTTCTGAATTAAATTGATGTTGCTCTAGCCACTAAAGGTAATACTTCCTTTTCTTCATAGTAAATTAAGATATCCTTGCAAGATATCTTAATTATAATAAGACATCAGTGCAAGAATCTGATTCCTGAAAGGGCACTTAAGGAAGTATCAGTCCAAATAACTTTATCTGCATTGAAGCTGTTCTACAGTAAGCATTTCTCTTACATTTCCAGAAAAGCTGTTGTGTTGTTAGAAGAGCCTACCTCATGTTCCTTTTTAGTAACAGCAAAATATTACTAGGTTTTTAACTTCTTACATGAGAAAAAATAGGTCACTTAACATCCTGCAAATTAGAATACTGCTTACAAAGCAGATGCTTGTGTAAGGTCATGCTTGGTTCAGTTATGGAAGGCTTCATGGTTGGGGTCAGGTAAGCAAGACCTTGTGGAGCTTTATCTGAAAAGTTGTATTAAAATCTTTATTGACTCAGGTGCTGTGATGTTTATGCTGCTCAGTTTTTCTTTATTAGCTATTGGGGGGCAGCCTTCAGCATTTCCTCCTGCAGCAGGAAGCAGTGATATTACTGCCACTGTAAGTCAGTAATTTTTAATCAGCTACAGTGTGTAAAGTCCAAGAAAAGGGCATTAGAAAGGTACAAAAGAGAAAATACCAGCTAGAAGGGAAATAAAAAAAGGGGAGGAGAGGCTAAAATCTGATCTGGTTATAACGGTAGCAAAATTATGTCTTCCTCATATAGGAAACGGAACTCTTAGCACAGAAGGGAATTTACTTTTATGCAAGTACAGCTCTTTTAGGGTTCTGCTTAAGTTTAAGGGCTGAAAATCCAGGCCTTAAGTTCCTATCCGAGATATTTAAAGAAATGTGTGTTTGTTTTATTTTTAAGCAAGCATTGTGCCTTATGTTTTATGTTAAAAGAAAAAGAAGAATGTTACATATGAACTTGAATACAAAGACTTTTTCAATAACACTGTCCTTTATTCTTAAGTGTAATTTCAGTGTGTTTGAGCAAACAGTGCGCTCTTTGTTTTTCTTATTATTTTTAAAGTTTCGAGATGTTTTTCTGCCAAGCTACTGCAGGTACTGGAGATGCTGGGATGCATTTAGAGCAAATGCATTTCTTCCTTTATAGCCTCTGGCTACAGTTCCTTCCTCAGTCTGTTGCTGTCAGGAGTTTTAAGCAGATGTTACAGTGCTTATTATATCTGGACCATGCTTGTCAATATGTTTTGTTTGTTTCTTAACAACAATGAAAGCAAAAAACATGTCAGACTACTTATGTCTTATGTCTGTTATTACATGGCATAAGAGAAGAACCGTGGACATATGCTTCAAACTTGGTCTAGCTTATTCCTGCATGTTCCCTTGGGTTTTGGTTGGAATAGAGATTGCCTTATAGGTTGAACCTACCTGAACACATTCTGAATGGTTTATGGGATGAGAGTCTTTAGGATATGTTTTTATTCTTTTCCTTAATTTCTGTTTTGTAAGAATAATGGATGTATTGTTTTCATATTGTTTCCCTCATATTGCTACTTTTTTCCTGTGATTTAAACATGATAGGTCTATTTAATAGATAGGCCCCTATTGTTTTTTCTGAAGAGTTGCTTTAAAGGACTATAAAATATTCCCATGCGAAAGTATGAAAGTGCAATTTTGATGTCTAGTGCGGTGATCTTTGAGAAAAAGCATATTCTTACAATCAATCCTCCTCAGATGCCAGAGGTATCATAGACTAATGCTAATTTTACATATAAATATATTGGTATGTTATGTTTATACATGCACACTTCATTTTTAATATGCTTACTTGAGTATATGCTACAGTATTTTTGCTTAGCAAAAGATAAGTTTTTACCAGAACCACTTTCCATACTGACTAATCTGGTATACCAAAATCTTTCTACAGTCTGCAGCTGCATGCTAAGCATGTCAAGGTCTGTCTTAGTGACTGAAAAGAGGTGACTTTAGAGTGCCACGCAGATGACAGTGATAAGCAGAAGCCATGAGAGCTTGACAAAAAGCAAAGAAGTAAGAGTTTGAAATTGCCTGATAGTGATTCTTGACAATTAAGTGGTGAACTGGGCATCAGATGGCATCCCATTGAGGTATATGGGAGTTTTTACACCCTCTGTCTGGGAATTTGAAGAGAGCTAATCATACCCTCATTTAATACATGAAGAAAGTGGAGTACAGGTGTGGTCAAAAATGAACAGTTTGTGATTTCATATGGTGGTCATATTTTCATTTTTATAGCAGAGCAATAGAGCTATGGAGTTTGAGTCCAGGTTAATATTGTCTCTGACTTTGTAGGTGTAGTAACAGCCAAGCTACAGCTGAGAGTAAGTGGAACTTTTAGATTATGAATACTTTCAAAAAGGCTAGTAGGTTTTGGGACTGCAATAAATAAGGCAAGATAAGAAATCCACATGTGCTGTAATTCAAAGACAGGTTCTGATCATGGGAAAGTGTTGCAAAATAGAAAGAAGAATTGGAAAAGATAATGTTTCTTTATTTTCGTGTGGGTCTAACTCTAAATTTAGTAGTGATGAAAAAAGCCTAAATCTCTGTACCACAATGACTACTTCGTTTTGGTTTGTGTCATACTATTGGAGCTACAGTTACGTTTTGGCACATGTTTGGTAGCCTGATTGAAGTGTCTTGTGTCGAAGTTAAAATTTTAGGGATTTCTTTTACAGATCACAATTTTTGAGATAGTGTTTCCTGTCAGTTTTGAGTATGGTTGTTCTTCAAGTTGTCGTTCACTCTTAAAGTTGTCAGACAACTTTAAACTTTCTGAAACTCTAATGACTAGGATTGCAAATAATATTCCAGATGACATTTTAGAAAGAACTTGTGTCCTAGCTGCAGTATTTTTCTCTCTCTGGTGGAATATTTCTCCCAGTGAAACTAAGAGCCATGGTTCCATCACACTGGAAGGGTACAGTTACAGTATTATTTGGTGTACCCAGTTGCCTCTGTCACAGTTGATAAGCTCTTAGTGTGTAGGTGAAGTTTCTGCTGTTACACTCAATAGGCAGGTATTTAAATTTACACTGTTAAACTTAATCCAATTTCTGTTACTATAGTCTTCAGTTTCGCCACTTCTGTATGTCTGATATTCCAGTCCTCCCTGCTGTTACTGCCGCTTTCCAGCTTTGTGATATCTACAGGTTTTATTAGCATGTATTTATTTTTGTGCCAAGGTTGTTAACTAAAATGTTAAATCAGTTTCAAAAGTGACCCTGGAGGATTACCACTAATAATCTTCCTCTGATTTTATTTCCTTAGCACTACCCATTGTCATCGCTCTTTTAGCCAGTTCCTTACCAATACCTTTACTAGTGCTGTCATTTGTTCTTTCAGTGGCAATCCTCATGTGGGGGGGCGGGAATCTATTAAAACATTTTTATATGGGATTTTGTCTCAGTTCATAATACAGTGACAAAAATTACCTGATCCTGCTAGAATTCAGATTTTTCTCCCTGTTTTTGCATGGTCTAATATGGTATTCCTTATAATCATTCTAACTATTATGCATTACGTTTAAGGAAGTGAAAGTTCTATAATGTTAGTATAGCCTACATGTTTTCTGCCGGATTAAGTGCAATAGCTCCAAATAACATTCTCTTTCTACTCATTTGCATCACAAAGCTGGTATTCCTTTTTAAGAATGTAAAACCTCAAAAGGTGTAGGAAATTAAATCTAAAAGGCATGATTTACAGTGACGGCTTTTGTCCAATGTACCCAAAAAAGAAATGATTGTCAAGTTGCAACTCATTCATAAACATCGATTCAGTCTCTGCTTACCTGGTTGTTTTAAAGCATAGTTCCTGGAAAATACTTGTCTGAGATTCTGTATTACTAATGTCATGATTTGGTTTTGACAGTCCAATGCTTATGAGAGTTGTGAATGCTGAAATGTAAAACATCGTGGTTGCCATTTGAATATTGTAAGTGGGATTAACTTTTCTCCTATTAAAAAAAATCACAAGAGTTCTGAGGATGTCATGGTTGAAATGCAGCACTAATATCTGACTTCAAACTAGACTTTTGCATCCTTTCTCATAGATTTAATTCCAGTTAAGGAATACTGACTTCTAATAAATGATGATGTCTGACCTTCACATGCTTAAGATAAATTTAAACAAACAAACAAAAAAGTGTCATCAATAATTATGCCAGCTCCATTAGAAACATGAACAAACATAGAAGCTGCTCAGTGCAGTTTCCCTGGGGAGATAAGAGTTCTGTTATCCTGTTTTGCCTGTTCTGTCATTTTCCTGCCTTTTCTATGAATATACCAACACCCAAAATTTCTGTCCCATAATTTTTAAATGAGTTAGTAACTTCTGTACTCCGCCAGTATCTACATGAATGCAAAACAGCTTGCTGATTTCCCTACTTATCTTTCAAATGTGGTGCCATAATCTTTCTGTGTTGCTGCCTGCCAAAACTGTGCCTGTCTCAATGTATTTGTGTCTGTCTTCGTTTACACTAACTGAATGTGTGTATGTTACAGGGTCTTAATGAAACTAACGTGAAACCTCTAACATGCTGAAACATTTTATGAGAATATGATGTAAAAAACCTAGGTTTTCACTTTAATGAGTATGTATCTTCCTGTTGCAGGTACTGATTTCTGTGGGTTAGAAAGTGTTGTATAACATTTTGGCTGTGCTTGGTGGATTCAGATCAATAAGCATTTCACAAACATGTTCTGGCTCTGTTACAACTTCCCAATTCCCTACTACAGATCGGTGCAATTTAACGTGTATACAATATTACCAGCAGCATCAAAAATCTTCTAATACCTCTGTTCTAGAGAGAGTGATGAAATAATGGAATTGTTCTGAAAAATCGTGAAATTCTTGTTGCCACATGAAAACAGAGGATATCTTGAACTGGGATGAAGTTTCTGGTATCCTGTTAGAAATTTTGACACAATCCTGATGTAGTTCTTGGGTTCTGTTATGATTGAAATTCTCTATAACTGGTCTGCTTGAACACAGTGCAGGAGTTACTGAAGACCAAATGTACATTTAAGGTAAAAATGCAGCTAGCGTGTGAAATAGTTGAGATACTCATGCTTGTGTGGGATTCATACTGCAGACTTCAACTTCATTTGTATTTTATGGTAATGAGAATTCTTGGTTGAAAGCATCTGATGGTGTGTTACTAGTTTGTACAACATTCAAATAGCATCAGTAATAATCTTATTGAGATTTGTAATTACATTTGCGTAATATATTAAGCAGAATAACTCTGAATACCTTATCTGCTGTATGCTACTTCACAGGAGGTCAGAGCTAGTCCCTTCAATAGGCTTTATTAGGGAGCTTGAAAGCTGACCCTAGACAGATAACAGGAGACTAAGAGGGAAAACATGATTAGCTCAAACAGAATTCAACTGGCCAATCCTTGTTATTGTTCATAAATAACTGATCTTTTCTCAGTATTGCATATTTTATAAAAGTGTCAATAACTGATGGTTGTCTTTTATCTATAATTTTTTAGGGTTTTGCAACAAAGTCTTTAAAATACTAATACAACTGAAACGTAGCGGGGCAAAAGCCACAAAATTCTCAGAATTTATCTAGCAAGATGCATGTGACATTTTACAAAAAGTGTATGTTGAGGCAGATAGCTGAATTACTTGCCCAGTCTGGTCTTGCAGGCCAGCTGAATCACCTGGTGCCATAGTGGAGGATTCACGTCAGTACAGTATTTGAGTTTAATTTAACCTGAGTAGATGCACTTTTCAGGACAGTGGCAGAGGCTTTTTTGTAAACTTCTAGTCAAATTGATCTTTTTGAACCATGATTTTGTATCAGTGAGTGTGTATTTATGACATTCAAATCTCAATGCTGGGTTTTTGTTTTATTTCCTATGTTAAAGAAATGTGGGACTGGCCATACTTTCCCACTATTACATAGTTTGTATGCTCCTCAGCTCCAGATCCATGAGAAGCAAAATAATTTACATAGACATTTTAGAGAACGTTTTTATATATTAAAGGAACCAAGTATCCAGTTGTCTGTCTCTCGACTGAACAGGGTGCTGGGCCATCTTGTCTAGACCATGCTTTTGCCAAGAAAGGTTGGACCAGATGATCCTTGAGATCCTTTCCAACCTGGTATTCTATGATGCTGTGACATGATTCTATGATCTATTTACAACAGGTCATCTCAAATTGAGTACTAAAAATTCAACATTTAAACACCATCCATTGCTTTCTGATGTTTTGAAACAGAATTGATGTTTTTCTTTGAATCTGTGGAAAAAAAAATAGTGTTAGGCGTGTAGGTAAATTTGCTTACTGATGAAGCATTGTTTTCTCATAATACTTTGGTAATGGTGCTGATATTGTCAAGAACTGTGGAAAAACTTTCCCATTTTTTAAAATAAACACCCTGCTGGAAGCCATTTGGCTGGTGATGAGTTCAGAAAAGTATCTCCTGGTTGGAGCTGAGGCACAGGCACCAATTAGGCGTGATCTTAGATTCCACGCTTTTTGAGAAAAATTGAGTAAAATTTTTACTTTGTTTTTTACTCAGACTTTTCCTGAAGCAGATCAGATATAACACGTCCAAGGAAAGTTTTTTATTAACTGATCTTATGCATCACGTTAATAAATCATTTATAGATGTAACTGATCTACTTGCTAGTTTACGTTCTGAACTACTGTTCCCTGCTCTAAAAAATTTGCATTTCAATTTGGTTTCCAGAGAGAGGAAAGCAATGCTTGACTCTCAGCCAGACGATAATGATTAATCGAGACATTAATCAAGTTCAAATATCGATCAACTTTATAAAAACAAGCATCAAAACTTGCGAAAACTGCTCATTATGTGAGTTCTGAAATGTACCTTCTGTAACCTTACATATAGCCAAGGACTTACTGTCAGTCTTGTTGTTAACCGTTAGGTGTGCAGCAGACAACTAATTCTACTTAAACAGGCAAGCAACAATTAGATTAACGATAGGTTAAGTGACTGAAAATAACCACTTTGATTCTCCAAGTGACCAGCTATTTAAATGGAGGATACTAGACAGAAAACAAGCGTGGGAGTGAGGGAAACAAGAGGGGGAGGTAGGCATGAGTGGTGACTTCTGAGGGCTGGGTTTCTTGGATGGTTTTTTGTACTTTTGAATATTCCTAAGTAACTGTTTGGTTGAAGATAGTATTCTCTGACTTTCTTTTAAAAATATGAATTCAACCCCAGCTTTCACTCAGTAGCTGCAGTTCTTTATTTGAATCTGTCTTTAATAAAACACTTGTAATTTAGGCATACCAAATCAGTCCTATCTTAATCTCTAATAAAAAGTGTAGCAGTGCTATGAAGTGCATAGTTTCCTACCGTATGTTTTCTCACTGTAACTTCTTGTTGTGAATTCTGTTGTATTCTGTCATAGGATCGAAAAATGACAAAGCTTGAATCACTTTCCATAGTTTTCACTGAGTTGCAGGCTTCTGGTTCACGTGGGTGCTTCAGCAAATTTGACTCTTACCTGAGATACAACCTGATTCTTACTACCTTCCCCTTCAGCTGTCTGCACAGGGTGCTGCTTTTCAGCTCTTTTAAGACTCAAAAATTCTCTCTCTGACAAACTCCTTACTTCTGCAGTTAATGACTTTTGTATGAACATTTTGAATGAACCTGGGCCGAGGTCAACTGTATGAGGTTTAAT
>NW_010527714.1:0-3172 GCF_000687285.1 Phaethon lepturus
GCTCGTGCCTCACCCCGCGCCGGGGGTCCCCAGGACGCAGCCACGTTTTGCCCATCAAACGTCACGGCTGTCCTCTGGCCCCCAAGCCCAGACTGAGGACAACCCCGTGGAAGTCAAGGCACCGCTTTCGACCTGAAAGGCAGCCGCACCCTACCCTAGCGGTGGCTCCGCTCCCGCGCCATGACCCGAGCCCAGCCCTGGCTCGCGGTGCCGTTCCCTCCGCGCAGTCAGAACATCCCCGGGGGGCTGACGACGTCCCCTCGCTCCTCCCGCAGCAGAGCCCCTCGTTGTTGGCCTTTCAAGTTTTGCTCCAGAGCTTGTCGCTTCGCTTTATTTCTTTACGAAGAAGCTGGAGGGTTTCTTGTTTTAAGGCACGTACCTTAACTATTTAAGAGAGATGTGCCATCGAGGCAGGCCTAGCCTTTTCCTTGCTGCCCACCGCAGCGCGCGTCAGAGACATCTCACCCTGCGCTGATACGTGCAATTACCAAATCGCCGGTTGAGCGGCTGCGTCGGTAACTAAACGTGGGCGCCTTCTCAGCGTTTCATGAATACAAACCCTGACCATTTTTACGAGTTTTGTTGGAGAGTGGGAACATACGGAAAAGACTTTTTTCCGTTTATTTTACAACTGGATTACAGCTACGTTTTGTTGTCTGCAATTCTGACTGGGTTGTTGTAGTATCCTGTGTAATTTGCATGGAACATTAAAATGATAGAATAATTAAATTTTTGGATTGACGTCTCTTTGTAGAAAACGAAGTTAGTCAAGAAAAATTAGCCAAGTGATGTTATTCAGTGTTTATTAGCATGTGCAAGCCCATATGCCTTTAATAAGATAATGCAACAAGCATTAAAAGCTATCTCTGCCGGTGCTGTAGAGCAGATTTGTCCTATTAAAGCCATTACTTCAATCACCAAACCCGAAGTGCTGAGATTTAGCGCGTTAATCCAGCACACGCAGCAACAACCACTGCCTGCCGAAAACCAGCTGTGATCACCACCACTGCTGTGACTCCGAGGAACCAGGCGCCAGTCCCACCAAGGGAGGTGACATGAAAACGCTGCCTGTTGTTTGAGTATCGTTCCACCTAAATAGAAACACTCCTCTGCATTAAACTCTTCCTACGTTCTCAAAGCCGCTCCATTGTACACGAGGGAGCTGAGGAAAAAAACGTTAAATGCTCAAAACACCCGACCAGCGTAACAGAAGTTCTCTCATCTTAGTGAAGGTCACAAATTTACTACAGAGATTTGGTTTCGTACAGAATAGCGCATGGAGATGTGGATAAAAATTAGAAATTATCTGAAGAGACATGAGGCCTGTTCAACTAACTGTATTGTTTACATTTACCCAAAATTAGTTTTAGCATCAGTCATTCAGTGGCCTGGCACGTTCTCCATCTTGCAGAAAACACTGCACTGGAAGCCCGAGCAATCACAAATCACCTTGCTGAATTAAGCAGGGCTGCCTTGCTAGTACCGTAATAAACCTAATACATTTATATTGCATATACATTAAGTTCTGGTTATGCAGAAATCACTTGCCTTCAGATTTTCACAAATCTGTATGCCAGACGTGCTTCTTTTGAAAGAGAACACAAATCATCTGTTTTGCCAAAATGAGCTCTTCTGGTCATAGCTGCACCACATTAAAATGCAATAATCCCATTATTTACCTAGACACATACTTTGAAATAAAATAAATTAAAAAACAAAACAAAAAAACCCACAAAAAACACAAAGCTTCGGTTTCTTTGTGGATCCACCCTTCTGCCTCCTACCCAACCCAGTCCACAACAGCCTGGTGAAGGCTACTATTTACTACTAAAATAGGGGAGCAAAGACAGGAGGAAATCAGAAAAACAGAGAAAGAGCACACCATATAGAAAATGTCAAATATGTCAAAACATTCATGAATACCAACATCTCCCTCTGCACCACAACCAGCTGTAAAGGTTACTTAGGGCTAACGTTTCAGCAAGTGCAGATTATGCAGCAGTGGGTTTACTTATACATAAAAAATCAGCTACAGGTGCATCCGAAGTGCTTTTATGTGTGCAGCCAGTACAGGGATTTCTACCACTAAGGAAAAGTCAGCAGGGTAAAATCACATAAAACAGGAATTTTCTAGCTTTGACTACCCTAGACATAAATTCCTCCTGGCTGCTCTCTATGTATGTGACATATGCAATGAGGATAATTAGGTAAAGGACTAAGAAAGCAAGTGTTGCTGATTGCATTCCAAAACTAATAAAGCTCCTACACGGGTCTCGTGCCTGCAGTAATTCATCTTCCCAGCGCTATGTTCAGGAAAGGCGGTTTCAGAATACATCGCGACACTTTCTGGTCCCTAAGTCACCAGTTGTGAATTATATCAGAATTACTGCAGACAAGCACAGTCTTATGGAGCTCGAAGCATAACGCACGGCAGGCAGACGTTCGTTATCCAGGCCTGCAGATAAATGAAGCTTAAATTAAATGTCACAAGTTGGATACGAGGTACTGTATGAGCAAACACCTGCCCTGAATTCACCCCCCGTTTGTTTGTCAAGTTTGTAAATCCTGGGATGTTTTGGAAAATTAAGCCTTAGCGCAACCTTCTCATCCTTCCACATCAGGAGGAGGAAGGTGTCCGGCTCTGGAGAGGAACAATGAGATAGTCCACAACGTAACGGCGTGGGCTTCACTGGAAATAGAAATGTGACTTTACGATAAATAAAGCAAACAGACTCCATTCTTATGCGTCAGTGCATTGAAGGAGTAACTCTGTTAGAAGACGGTGCAATTGTATGAGCGAAAAAGTTAGGTTCAAATCAGCCCAGCGGCCTGCTAATGAACTACAAAAAAAGAAATCCTGAGGGAACAAAACAGAATGGTTTTTGTCTGCCGCCTCACACAAGCCAAGCAGAAAAAGCAGTAACAAATTTCATAACCAGGCACAGAGCTAAAGTAATTAGGACAGTTACTAATCTGAAATACTGTATGCCTAACAGAAGTAAAATCTTTTAATAAATCCTCCCATTGATACTACTATTTAAAAATTATTCCTTCAGCTCCATATGCTGCGCCGAGCTTTCACGGCAAACATTCTTCCGAACGCCTCTACACAGCGCAGCTTTTCTCCCTCCCTCCGTCCCTCCCTTCCTGGGGGTCTGCAAAGCAGGGAAGC
>NW_010527715.1:0-7272 GCF_000687285.1 Phaethon lepturus
CGCAGCCACCGGCGCAGCTCGCAGGAGCGCGCGGAGCCCACCTGAGGACACGCGTGACCCACCGGAGCAGGGAAGCGCTGTCGTTAATCAAGGATACCTGGAAATAACCGAGTAACGATCCCAAAACGGAGCCGCTCCCTTCCTGCCCTGCTTCCAGCCCCAAAGCAGCCGGCGGATGTGCAACGCGGCCAAGCGGATGAGCCGATTTCCAGCGGCGGCACCGAAACCTGGCGTGGCACTGCCAGGGCGGAGGGGACGGCACGTGCCGAGGCCGCGCCGTGCCAGCGGAGGCTTTCGCACTTTATTTTCATCAGTGGAAAGCGGAAAGGGTTGGGGGAGGAGAGGGGCGTTAGCTATTTTTTCACACATTTGGCCAATTATTTTCCAAGTTTCCTTTGCTGAAAATGCTTTATGATCAAGACGTTCTGAGAGAAAACAGTGAAGCAGTGTATACATGTTCCCATAAACATCTAGATTTCAGTAACATAGTCCGTTGCATTTCATATCTTTTTTCTAAACTGGAGAACTCTCAGCTGGGTTTGCTCAGAAGCTCTTTGGCTGCAGATTAGGTCCCGCAGCAAAGAATATCTGCAAATTTCTCGAGTAAATGGAAGCTGGCTTGGCAACGTGCCTCACCTTCATGCTGAAATGACCAGCCTGCAAGGCGCAAGTTGGGACGGTAATAAATAGGGTGTGTGGATTTTCTGGGCACCCGTCTTGAAAAAGAGCTTGCTGTAGACTAATAGGAAAGGAAAGTGTCAGAGCGGAAGTACCTTTGGTGTGCTGATGCTGGAAGAAGATGTGTGAAGAAACCATAACTTGATCTGTCAAACTGTTATCTGTTCATGGCTTATATACCCTTCAGGACATGGTTCATCTGACCAGGAATGGTCAGAGAACAATTTCCCTCAAGGGACACAGTGTGAGCTTTGAGAATAATTGAATTTTTGAATGGTGGCCAAGTTGCAGGGATGTGTGCTTTGCTTTGGGTCAAACGGAGCACGTTGTTCAATCCAAAATGAAGTGTCTGATTCCTAAACCTTCCTTTGAAATAAAATTTAGCCAGAGAGGAAAAGAAAACATGTTTTTGGAATTTTGGAAGTATGTCATTTAGGACATTTCCCAAAAAATCTTATGTCAATGTTTTCACCTTCGCCAGCCAAAGTGATTTATGAATTCAAGCCATATTTAGTCAACAGTTTTGGTTAATGTTGAATCCAATTTTTAGTGACTAAATCATCCATCCAGCACGTTCTCTGGGACAGCCAGTTGCGACGGCGATTGGAGAAAAGCCCAAATCCGAAAGTCGCTATCGGGGACGGTAGCATTTCGAACCCGCCGGCTTCCCAAGGACAGAGGAGGAGGAATTCAGCTCCTGGCTCCACGTAACTTCAGGACATGGTCTAGGGGACATAGTGGCACTGGATTAATGGTTGGACTTGATGATCTTGAAGGTCCTTTCCAACCTAGTGTTTCTGTGATTCTGTGATTCTGTGATTCTGTGAACTACTCCACGTAAAGGCATGCAATTTAAAACTGGCGGGTTTCCCCCGCGATGCTTCGCTGCCCTACGCAGAGCAGATACTGGGGGCTCTGCTCAGCAGCACGTGGATTCCCAGCCCTTCATTCTTGTCTCCTTTATGGGTGTTGGCACCATAAACCAACGTTTTCCCTTACAACTTTCCTATTGCCCTTACGTGACGCAGGTGCAATGTCAAGAGATCAGTCAGCTCCCCAGTCACTGGTTTTTCCCCCCAAGCTTTCGAGGGTGCCCTCGTTCAAAGCAGTGGCCCCAGGAGACGACGCAGAAGAGAGCATCCTCAGAGTCTCGCAGGCTGGGCTTTGAGATGATCCGAAGGGTCTTTTCCGACCTAAATGTTTCTATGATCCTGAGGTGGAGAATTTGGCTGTGCAGATCCTTGGGACCGTCAGACCTCATTATATTCCCCAGGGCTCCTGCGAGCTAGCGTTAGAGAGACATTTCCAAATTAAGGGGCAAGATACCAAGGAGATAATGACGGATGGGAAACAGAGATATTTTTTTTTCTTTTAAAAACCTATTGATATATACGTTGATGAGCTAAACTGACAAGCTGTGCTTGAGAAAGGAGTAATTGCATCTTTAATAATATTAAACCCGACACCTGCCTCGGCCGATAACACGCAGTCCTGACACTACTTAGCTAACAATTAGGACACATGAAAAGGATGAAGGGAAAAACAGTATTAAATTGAATCTGCATTTTAAAGAACACAAAAATAAAAAGAAAGACCGTTAATTGTCTAACACTTTGTTAATTCAATCAGGCATGCAATTTAAAAATAGCTTTGCTTTTTCACTGAAAGAGGAATTAATTACAATTTCTTCCTGAATCCCATATAGGAAAAAAAAATATTTAGGACAGCCACGGTGCTCTTAGAAAGGCTGTTTATTAATAAAAGCAGAAAACCCCAATGCTAATTGGTATCATAAGCACTATTAGAAGAGATGTTGTCCTCCATTTGAAAAAGAACAGAGAGCTACATAGCTGAAGGATATTATTGCCAGATGATCAACTGTTCAAAGGTACGAGTAAAGAAGAGGGTCTTTTCTTTAATGGTAAAATGCCATGTTATCTTGTTTAAATGGCATAACTTTGCAAAAGACGCCATAACATTTCAACCTTTTAAAATGTCAGTATTAAAAAATCCATATCACAAATAGCTGCTTTATACACTTCCTTTTTTTCCCTTTCCTCCTTTGTTTTTTTCTTCTTTTTTTTTCTTTTTTCTTTTTTTTCTGAAGGGCTTATGTAGAACTTGCAACTTCAAAGGAAAAAGGAAACAGCCAAGATGGTTCAAGGTGATCCTGAGTCTCGCAAAAGCTAAGTAGATGTAGAAGTAAATTTGGTTTTGCAGGGTTTCTCTCCCTCTGTGTGCATGTTTGGCTGTGCTTGCAATAAAAACCACATCCATCCTACCAGCTGGATATATGTTGTCTCCAGCACTGAAGGGTCCGAAATGGGAGGTCCTCACTCTGCTCAGCTCTTTCCTGTCTTGGTTATACAGTGCAATATAAAATAATACACCGTTATACGGCGTAACGACACAGGGCGCAATGCAGACCCAGGCCAAGGGGCCAGGAGGTTGGGGTTATTTATTTATTTCTTGGAAAGCTGCCTTAATCATCACCACCACCATGCTGCTTACCCCTCTTTTGGGTTTTTTTGTGGTTTTGTGGGATTTTTTTTTTTTATCTTTGCAGTGACACTTGGGTTTCTTCAGGGAAATAAATCTGTGGCTCAGTCTAACAAGAGAAAATTATTTTTTCTCAGTTTGCTGCCTGAACACGGTGAAGCATTTCTAGCACCATTTCTAGCAACGACGGTGACAAAAAGCAAAGGGGGAAAGAAAAGACACAGTAAAAATCCCTCATGCGAGTGTTAGATGCTGGCTGATAGCGGAGCCTCCATGTTGCAATGGATAGACGAACGTGCAGAAGAAGTTGACAGGGATCCATCAGGAGCGGGTTGACTTCACGGCTGGCAGTGGGATTTGCTGTTCTTGATTCCAAGATCTGGTCCTGTTAACTCGTGGCCAAAAGCTCGAATGGATCCCTTAGAGTATTTTTTTTTTGGTGGAAACCCTTCTTCTATTCACCCAGGAATTTTGCAGTTGATTTCAATGGGGTCACAACTGTGTTTTGGTCACAGACAACTTGCTGGAACAGGATTAAGAAATAAAAGGGAGGTGGGGACTCCCCCACCTTTTGGTTTCTGAAGGTGACTGGAGGAACGTAGGGAAGCTTGAGCTGCCGTGCTTGGTTCTGCCCTGGACCGGCCGGAAAAACTCTGGTTCCGATCCTGCGCGTCGAGCAGCACCATATGTGGCTTTTGAAAACAAGGACAAACCTAGAACCCCAAACCAGGAGTTTTGGTGCAGTTACAACCGGAATATTCCACGGATAATCCATCAACACGTGTACCTAAATCTATGTGTGTGCATTCATATGTACACAAACAGACGTGTATATATATACATACACGCTCACACACAGGTGTATATATACGTCTAGAGTTCCTTAATTTAACACCACATAGAAAACCACACGCTACTGTTAAACTGGGTATCTGAGAACACAAATGACTGTAACTTATCTTGATCTGTGTTTTTTCACAATATGCTGTTGCACCTCTATCAAATAATCAATGACATTGAATATATGCAACATACGCATATGCACTTATCTATACATATACAACATGTTATACCTATACACATAAATGGATTATTTACAAAATATTTCTCAAAATATAATGACAGTTCCTCATATTGAAGGTGCAGTAGTTTGCTTTAAATGACACTGTTGAGCCCCTAGGGTCTTTTTTAATAAATATATTTTTGGCTTCTGCCTTCTGGAAATCTGCACCAGGCTTTGAAACTCCTGAAAAATTGATTTGCTTTTTTATTGCTGCTTAGCCCACACTACAGGCTGGACATATTTTCTTCTTTTAATTGAATCTGCCCGTTACACTGCACAAGTGCCAGGACATCAATTTAATATCTAGATTTTTTTTTTTTTGAGCTTTCAAACACACAAAAAAACTTATTTAATACGGCTGGATGTTTCTATTCCGCTCCTCAGAGTTTTGATTTGTGTATTAGCACTAGAGTGGCTGTCCACATTGTGTGATATTCCTTGGGAGAAAAAGATATAACACACTAGAGGAATTTTCTCTTTTTTTCTGCTGCCTTCCTGCAGTAGCTTATCTTCTTAACAAAGACAGGGCTACAGTGGGTTTCACAATCTGAGTAAAAGCACTTTAGCTGCGAGACGCACCAACGGGTGAGAACCGAGCGAAGATAAACATCGCATGCCAGCGGCGCGGCGAGGAGGGATGCGCAAAGGCTCTGGAGGGCAGCGAGGGCGTCTCCGGCACCAAAGGGGGGTTCTGCCCTTCACCGCCGCGACAATCGTCCTGGGGACGAGTGCCCACCTTGCAAAAGTTAAAATCATGCCTGAAAAAAAACCAACCTGCCACCGAACCAGCAACCTGACAAAAACCCGGAGAGCCCAAAGTGCCCGATCCCGACTCCGAAGTAAGGCTGGGAGCGGCGGGGGCGCGCCGCGCGCGCCGCCGCGGGGGAGCGGCGGAGTCGCTCGTCTGCAGCGAGCGGGGACGGCAGCGGCTCGTGCAATCCCGACGGCAAACGGGGGCCGGGTGGACGCGGGAGCTCAGAGCAGGAGCTTAGCTACGCGCACGAGCAGGGTTCGGCTGGGTTTGAGGCAGTCCTTGCACCCCTCGTGCCTTCAAGTCCACGAGTAACGCGGACCGTCCCGGTTACGGAGTGGGGCAGGACCGAGCGGCTGCACGTGTTCTGGGGTGGCTGGAAAACTTCCCCAACGTGAAGGAACTAAAGCTCTCGCTTCGCTTCCGGAGAAGGACGAGACAAGCGGTCTGAGGCAAACTGAGCTTAAGGTACCGTCTACAACCGTTTCCCTACGTGTGATCGATGCAGTTACTTCCTTGAAAATCCCTTATGCAACAGGCTTGCTGGAAGGGCGCAAAGCGAGGTGCACACTGCTCATAGTCTGACCGAACCTCAAAAATTACCGGGGCAAAGAAGATTGGTTGGTGTGCACAGAGTTAGACCAGCACAAGCTTTTCTGGCGCTCAGGGAGGGTCTAGGTGCCTGTTCCTATTCCTGATTCTGGAGCACCATCCCCACCTCCTGAAGCCAAGCCTTTATTTTACTCACTGAATTACTCTTCCAGGGTTTCATCCATCATCTGTCGAACAGGAGCAGGACAATCACTCAGAGAAGCCCCTTTACACGCTGCGCAGTGCGTGGCTCTGAGATTGCCACCTGGGTTTAGGACAAATAACCCAATATTAAGAGACTTTGTTTAAAATATTCTGGTTTTGTTCTGCTGTAATGCAAACCTCCTAAATAAGTATATTCTACCGGAGCAAAAAGAGATATGCATCGATAGAGCTGAGTCCATGTGTAACTAGGGTAAGGCAGTTGTACACCGGTGTAGTCAATCAGTATTAAGGAGTTTCCACTTGTGCAATCCTTTGATGTAAACCCTTTTCCCCACTGGATCAGATAAAATCTCAGCTTCAGCCGACTGTCTGCTTCCAAACCCAGAACAAAGCAGGGCCTCCACAGCCCCAAAGAGAGAGAAAAAAAACCTACACATTAAATGAAGCTCAGAAATAAAAACAAATGCCAGAGTTATTCCAACAGGGTTGTACCTCGTGCCAGCGATATTCCTGGGCAAGGAGAGGGCAGCCCCGGAGCAAGCCCTAGTCATTATTATTGATGAATATTCTCAGGAGAAACGGAGGATGTTGCTTAATGGCTCGATCTAATACGCCGTCAGAGAAGAGGGGAAAAAAAAGAGTGAAAGATATCCGCAAAGGCAAAAGCTAAGGAATCTTCCGAGCTGTGGCTGGTCCTTTAATTACCCATGCTGGGAGGGAGGAACACACAAAGAAGATGGCTTCAGTGAAAGTTCTTTGAGATGAAGGCCTTTGACTAAGGCACTCTACTTGTTAAAGCTGTAATAATGTCACCTGGAGGTTAGCTTTTTTATTAGGACTTAGAGTCACAGGGACATTTAACAGATACTTGTGCATCTAATTTGCCGTGCAGTTGGCAAAACTACCCGTGCCAGGTGGGGAGGTGCAGGTAGGAGCCGATATATTTGTGCAAGGGATAATTAGGTTTGTGGAGACAATCAGAAAAAAGATGGGAGAAAGAAAAGGTCAGAAGAAGATCTGGCTCTGGCATGTAGATATTGTGCAGACAGAACCAAGGATGATCAGAGAAGCTTTGGGGAAAGCAAAACCTATGGCCAACAGACCCACAGACAGGGATGTGCGGCTCCTTTGCGAGGTAAGAGGTGTTTTTCCTCTAGGTCGTATAGATGACGGGGAGAGCAAAGCCAGATGATATGGCACCTTAGTGGCTGCTTGGGCAGGTTCAGAGCTGCCTGGTGGTACCTGCTCATCTGCTGTCCACTCCCCAAAATCGTTCAAACAGTGCATCCAGTTGCAAGAGACACCCCGAGTTATCCAGAGCCCCTGAGGCACCTCTCGGCAACGCCTCTGCAGGATGCGTCCTCAACGCCGGCTGCGCGGACTTGCGAGCTCTGGGGACCAGGAATCCCCCCGTCACCGCCTCCCACACCCCTTTGCCCCGCGCGGGGACCCAGAAAGCGCCCTGGGTGCTGCTGGGGAGCAGCGGGCTCCCGGGGGACCCTGCGGTGGGCGCCGGGGATGCTCT
>NW_010527715.1:7305-10947 GCF_000687285.1 Phaethon lepturus
AAGCCCTGCATACCCCTCAACCCCGTCCCCAGCTGCCTGCAACGGCGCAGAACCACCCCGGCCAGCTGGCAGGGGAGGGGAGCGGCAAGCAAAGCAGGCGGAGGGACCATCAGGAAAACGTCTCTGGCACGGAGCCTGGCAAGCGCGTGGTGCCAGCACAGGGGAGGCTGCGGGGAGGGGCAGGATGCTGCCGGGACTGGCCCCGAGGGCGGGGGGACAGCAGGGTCCCCAGCCTCATCAGGCCATGGCGGTGGAGCTCCTTGGGCTTCAGGGAGGTTTCTGCAGCGAGCAAGGGGCGCGAGAAGAGGCGTGAGCTCGGGTTTTGAGGCCGGTGCAGGAGTGGAGCTTGCAGGGCAAGGGAAGGGGACAGGCAAGGAGCCATCTCCTTGCGCTGGGAAATGTAGGGAGACACTGGGTTAGCAACACCGGGTGCTAAAGGTAATGGTCTGCAGGGTGACAGCACCCGAATGACCCAGGCTGGACCACCTCCTGCCGTACCGCGCCGTGCAGCCCCTCGCTCTGTCCACAGCCGGGAAAAATCGGTGCCTGGTTCTCTCCTCGCTCACGGCTCGTCTCCCCCCACTGGTTTTGTCAAATGCAGCACATTTTCCAAAGAAGCAGATTTTAATTTCAATAAACTCTGGAAGAAATAGATCAGCGCTAAGGAGGGGAGCAGCCACAGGAAGTGAGTTTAACTGCTCGGCTTCAGAATATTAATAGACTAGAATGTTATTAAAATAATTTTTCACCATTTATTAGAATAATTTTTCATCATGAATAATAAATTAATAGAATAATTTAGTACCACCAGCCCTCTGTTTGAAAGGGTATTTTATTTAAAAGTAGCTTGAAAAGTGGCGTTCGGGGAGGTGGGATGGGAGCAGACCCAGGGTGGAGGAGACGCTGCAAGGCTGCACCGCATAGGGACTCTCCGCTTGCCTCTACCCCCCTCGATTTGGGCTACCTCCTTCTCCCCGCCTGGCTAGGGAAACCCAACCAGGTGAGTCCGTCGCTGCTGATGGCTCTGCGAGGGTCTTGCTCGGGGCAGGAGAGACGGCTGGAGCAGAGGATTCAGCCCCCGGGACCCCGCAGCTCAGGCGTGCCGCCCGGCTGCGCGTCACGACGCACCCTCCGCAGTCCCGGGGAGGTGCTGGAGTCGCCGTCACCGGAGGTGTTCAAAACACGTGTGGACGTGGCACTTCGGGACGTGGTTTAGCGGGCGTGGGGGTGTTGGGTTGACGGTTGGACCTGATGATCTTAGAGGTCTTTTCCAACCGTAATGGTTCTGTGAATCTATGATTCTATGAAAGTCCCTCTTTCCTTCCGACAGCCTGGGAAACGGCCGCATCCACTCCGGAGTACCTTTAGGTGCCTTTAACCCCTTGCTGCCCTATCTTGCTGTGGGACACTGAAGCCCATCATGGCAGTTTTGTGCAAGACAAGAGGTCTCTCTCTCCCCCCCCTTTTTTTTTTATTTGCATCTGTGTGGAAGATAATCATTCCTCATAAGGCTATTCACACCACAAAAGCACAATGACATTATTCTCTCCCTCTCTCTCTCTTTCTACTGTTTTACTCTACAACTGACAATTAATGTTAGAAAGAACATGAAATGGAGGAGAAATTACAGCAATTTATCAACTGAAATTATAGGTGTAGACACATGTCAGCAGTAGAAACAGTTTCTATCAAAATTAAAGTATTTAGAGATTTTCCTCAAATTTCAAATTATGCAAATCCCATTTTTGTGATACGCTGGTACTGTAGCTTTAATTGCAGGATTACCAGCAAGCTGCAAACTGCACTTGTAACCAGGATTCAGCTCTTCGGAGAGCAGCTCCCTTCTCTAGCACATCTTATTAATTCAACAAAGTTCCCGTCTCTTTAACAAATTAAATATGTTTTGCAGAACAGGCAGCGGTTTTCTTGGTTTCAATCTGTCACGAAGGACCCTGCTGTTTGCAGAGGTTACTCGACAGCTGGATGAACAGACAGGTTTGAGTCCAAACACGGATTCAAATGCATATTTATACATAAAACATATTTATACAACAACATTGCAGGAACAGCTTGTGCGGCTGAAGTTTCTACAAGTCTCCTTACGCCGAGGACACCGTAACCACAGACGGAGAAGGAATCTGGGTTTCAACTTCTTTCTCCAGGTCTTTCCGGGTCAGTTAAAAGCTGCTCTGTGACCCCAGGAGATCACGGGCACTTCCATGAGGATGGAGCTTGCTTTTTCCCTGGAAATAACCCGCGTGGCTCGAAAGCCCGGTGCCAGCGAGCCTAACACAGCGTGCTCCTGAAAAGCTGTTCCATCACTGCCAGCCTAATTAGAAGGCACAATATTCAGGATGTTATTTCTCTTCCCTCCTCCCATTTTATGTTCCTCTGATGTTGCAAAAGGAGCCAAGGATGAAGCACAGGAGCAGGCAGCAGCTAGGAAAGGCTCTTGCAGGTGGGGAGTGCCAAGGGGGGAGATGCCATGCGCCCGAGCCCGAGGCACCCCTTCGCCGCGCAGCCCACTGGGATGCTGTGGATCCACCCACGCCCTCCACAGAGCCAGGACGAAGCAGCGCAGACGGGAGGAGAAGCAAAGAAAACTCTCGGCATAGCTGTTCTGTAATGCCAGGCGTTGCAGGAGAAGGAAAGAAAACGTCGTTTCCTCAAAACGCGCCCCATGGAAGAAGAGCGGGGTTACGCTCCGCTGCATCTGCCAAGCCGCGGCGCGACGCCGGGGATACCTGTACACCACAGTACTGAATCCCAGTGGTCCCTTATCATCCATCCAACGCTCCGGCATCAAGCTACGTTTTTTAGGCGGTTTGCAATGATAGTGTTTAACGCAAGAACATCTCCAATGTTGTTCGATACATCAGTGTTGAGAGTCACCATCCTACAGACACTGAGGCTGAAAATCCTTTCTCAGACGCAACTGGAGAGTTGTAAAGCCTGGCTGTAGAAGACGGCATGAAATTGGTAGCGATTGTGCCAGGACTGTGAGCTCCGTGTACAGAGGCACGGACGTTACTCTCAAAAGCAAGCTACCCCAATTTGGGCTGGATTTGTCATGCACTTGGCTTGTTCATCTGCTGCCTGGATGGGTGACACGCAGCCGCCCTGAAGAGTGTTGGAGATGATAAACTAGCATTTAATTCCCCTTTCTTGAGCGTTCTGCAAACAACGAGCTAAACCGACATCATGGTGAAGTAAAAGGTGGCACAAGCATCCGAGGTGCACCAAGGGTTTCGTGCAAGCCCCCGTTCTGATAACAACCTCCAGGCGCTGTGGTGGCACGTGGGGGCTGCACCCAGCCCTGCCCCCAGCCGTGGCTCTGCTATCGCGCCCATCCGGTCCCAGCAGCACCCAGGTCTGCCGTCGGGTGCGCGTTTTGCACAGCCAGTCGTACACCTACTACTTTTGAAAAGTCCTCATTCCCCGGCTTATCTACCACATCACAAATTGCACGGTAGCTCTCGCACGGTAACATCCAAGCTGAGGCCGGCGGGTCTCCCTAACCCATGGGTTTCTTTTAATATTTTTTAATATGGCCGGCCCAAGACACAACCAGATGCCTGGGATCTATCCGCACACGCCAGGCAGCGTACGGCTTCTGACAGCCACTGTATCCAACCTCCGGAC
>NW_010527715.1:11064-34642 GCF_000687285.1 Phaethon lepturus
GGCCCCGCCCCGCATCGCACACGCGTCGTGGAGCGCGGGCGGAGGAGCCACGTAAGCAATGACATCTCACAGGGGCCACCTCGGGGAGGACCTGCGCGTCCTCTGCACCCCAAGCAGCCACGAGCCGAAGAGAAGCTGGTGAATTGGTTCACGTAAAAGGAACGGTTTAATTGGAAAAATAAGTTACCTGCGGGCCACCATGCGTCCGGATGGGGTAGAATTTAACCTTTTTAGGGATCCGGTGATGACGCTTTCTGCGTACCGATAATCCCCACTGCTGCTGTTTGTATGAAAGAGGGATGGTGCCGGAGCTGAGCACCCGGGAACAGGCAGAGAGGCCAGAGACAGCCCCGTCCCTCGGTGCAGGGGTGGCGAACACCACCCAGCTGGGCTCCCGCGACGAGCAGCTCCCGGCAGGTTGCAGGATCAGGCTATTGGGACGTATATTTTGCCATGCAAGGAGGAATGGGGATCGTTGATCAACCGCACAAGGATGGCAGCGGCGGCGGCTGGACAGCACGGTGGAAGCGGGGTGACGGGTGATGCTCAGCGCAGAGCTCCTGGCCGGGCTTTGGTTGGTGCACCCTTCTTTTTTTTGGAAGAGGGAGGGAGAAGACGGGCTTGGGAATGTCAAGTTGTGCATGTTCAGGAAAGAAGACTTTGTTTTTCCTGTGGCTTGGAGTGGGAGCTTGAGGGAGGGCTACAGATTGGTTTCTCCTGAAATTGGGAAGGGAAAAGGAAAGGGAAAATGAAGAGGAAAGGGAAAGAAAAAAGAAAATAAGAAAAAGGGGGAGGAGAAGGGAAGGAAAGGCATAAGAAAGGAAAAGAAAGGAAAAAGAGAGGAAAAGAAAGGAAAAAGAAAGAAAAGAACAATCATTGGGAGAAGGGGAAAAACCAGAATTGATTCAAGCATTTTTTTTTTCCAAAATAATTCAGTGATTCTCATTCAGCTGGTGCTTTTCTTAAAGACCAAAGAGCCTATATGATAAGCATATTTTACAAATTAGGTAGCGATTTATCCCGCTTTTGTTTTAATGATTGAAATGAATGATGTCGTGCCGCTTGCTGCTGCTGCTGCATTCAGCGCCTGCTGTTCTTGGGAGCTGAAGACACCGAGAAATTTGCATACTTAATGCCGGGAACTGGCACAGACTAAATAGCTTCTTTTCTTTCCTCTGTGTTTGTAGATTTACTGTAGTGCTGGGTTTAATCAAAGGCTTTTTAAAGCCGTCCGTGTGCCGTTTCACAATGCTGAACTTGCATGTGACAAATGCAGCTATTTATTACTTATCAGCTTTATGGCAAGTACCACAGGCTACTCTAATTAGAGGTATAGGGGCTGCATACCCCAGCAGAAAGAGGCACTGGCCGGTTAACAGTTCTAATCCCTAATCAAGGCATGGCATGGATTAATTTTGCGTTTTGTTTTGTTTCTGGTCAAATATTCAGCAATAAGGTTAGGGCAAGAAGGTCCCTTTGGATGGGATGTGAAGTTCCAAGTGGAGGAGATGAGTTCTCCGTGTGCATCCCGTAGGCTTCATTCGTTGGGGTGCTCTACAACTTCACCTTCACTGAAGCAGAACTGGCTGGGACATCGTCATCTTCATGAAATGTCACCAAAACAGGATGGATCATTAAAGCAAAAATATTCCATGGAGATAAATCCATATGAACCAGCTTTCCTGTTGGCTTCCCTGTTTATTTCTCATGTACACATGACAGAGAGCAGAAAATAGAGAGCTGTCATACTCCATCCCTTGATTTGGGGTTGAGTGGATCATCAAGCAGAAGATGTGGAGTGAAAAGCTCTTCTTGAGAAGAAGCTTCAAACTGGCATCTTTCATGAATAAAGACCACCATCCCAGGGATCAGATTAGGGCCCAGAAGACTCCTCCGTTTATTAAGATAATCCAACAGTCCCACATCTAAGAAACCTTCTTACAACAGCTAGGTTTTGATTTGAAAACTAATATTTTGATACAGTCCTATGTCTTCAAAAACCGGCCCAAAATTCTTTTTTTTTTTTTTTCATTCCACTACAGACAAAAATAAATGCTGAACTTTGGAGAATGATGACGGAATGGAAATACCGTATTGTGGACAGCTCTGCATTCAAATGAGTGCCCACGAAACCCGGCAAGAATAGCTACGCTGACTGTGGTGGAAGCAGGATTGCCCCTTATTTACTATCAGCAAATTTAGGGCTCCATTTGAAGCCAGTAATAAATTTCCACTGGTGAATTATTATTATTTTGAACATCAAGAAAACGTATTTTTCTCTCTAAATATTTTCCATCTTAAAGAGACAAAACACAGTGCAGGGGAGAGCAAACAGAATTAATCTCTTGTCGGGGTTGGTCTTTAAAAAGGCAAACTTCTTAAAAAATAATAAATAAATTGCCTCCTCCCCCCAACATCTGCTGGGAGCACTCGGAGATAACTGGCAGCTTGAACAATAGCTCTGAGGACTGGAGTCCTGGAACAATGGGAGTGGGACGAGAGCAGCCCTCGCCGTGGCATCGTTTCCAGGCCTTCTGCACATGCAATTGGTTAACGGGAATAAAGATCAAGTTGGACCAATAACACTATAATTTGGAAACAAATATATTGATTACAAGAGAGTCCCACTGGAATGAATGGGACTACTTGCAAAGTGCGGTTGTTATTCTGCGCGCGTAGGGATTACAGAATATGGTCTTCTGTGGTTCTGAATTGATCAGCGGGGTATTATCATCTTGCAAATGCGATATTATCATACCGCAGCAATGCGTAGCCGTGTGCTGGGGCCCGCAGAGAGATGGGGCGATGCAGCGGTGCCCAGCCTGAAGGACCACTCATGCACAGCAATTCCTCTCCACTCCCTTGCTACGGCTGCTAATTCCTACAGATCCTTTTAAAAATCCTCGTCGCTAGACCCTGCGGGTCGTGTGCTTCTGAACTTCACTAATAGGGAGTTTATCTTTCTTCTAAAGTGACTATTTAATAAAAGAAATAAAAACTGGCTATGAAATATTTCGGAGAAAGGATAATATTGAAATAACAGGATTTGCCAAAACCTCTACACCTATTGATGTTTTAGAGAACAATAATGGGATTAATTTTAAACTCTTAGCTTATCTTTTGCCATTGGTGGCTTTTAGTTAGGTTCGGCATTTTATTCAGCTCTGGAAGTGATATCAAATCGCTCTGTTTTTATTCCCAACTATTTATTGACTTAAATTTAAATTAAAAGATGAGATGCACATCTAAGACATCAAATTCCCTAATTAATCTTTCTTAAAGTAGTAGAATACCAACATCATCAAAATGTTCATCTTGAAAGGAAGTCATCCAGCTAGAGCCCTTTAAAAATACAAACAGAGGTCCTCAAATTTACGTTATTTCAGAGCTAGCAGCAACAAGTCCCAAGATCCTGGTGATCCTGGAGACCTCACAGTCTCTGTCTACATAACTGAGGAAGATCACAGAACCATTAAGGTTGGAAAAGACCTTTAAATCATCAAGTCCAATCATCAACCCAACACCACCGTGCCCGCTAAACCATGTCCTGAAGTGCCACCTTTCCCTCTTTTTCTACCAGTACTCTGTGTCTGCTGTTGCTAGCCCAGAATAATGTTTATTTCCACCTCATCTCCTTCTAACATGAGCATCACCGCTGCCTTTACACTGGTGCTTCCCTTTGTCAAAGCATCTTTTTACCTTTCTGCATGTGGAGTATAGGTTACTCCATCATACCTGGTTTAAAATTTAAATTTTTTTTTATTTAAGGCTAAGCTGAGCCTTTCAAACAGCCCAGTGAGTTTAGGGCCCATCTTTAGCTACCCGCAGAGAACATAGTTTCCAAAGGTGCGTGTTCAGTATTTTCTGAAAATTGTTTCTCTTTAATGAGTCGACCTCAGGCTCCCAAGACAAAAGACACCCAAACTACTCATCATTTCTTAAAACTTTATCCCTGTAGCAAAGTTAAATTGCAAAGTTGCATTTTCTTTTCTAAATAATTTTCTCTGCATTTTAATTCATTTCAGTTTGACAGTCTTAAAGGAGACAGATCATGCTGAACCAAAGATCTTACTGACACTAAGCCTAGCCTGTTTAAAATGATTGCAATGTTTATTTCAAGCTAGGAATTCTAATGCAAAAAGTAATTTTTTTTCCCCACCGTGTAGGTAATAGCCTGGTAGACACCCTTTTGGGAAAACATATGCAACAGCACAATGCCAATCACACTAACACAAAAAAAATTATTAGGACCACAAATTTGCAAAGAGGGGTTTGCATTCAGGCCACTCTGCTTGAAACGCCAGATACAGACTCTAGTGGCCTTCTCGGGTCTCATCAGGCTCGTGCAGCCGTTACTTCAGCTAGTGCGAGTGTTAGCCTAAAGGGAAAAAAGATACTTATTTTTGGTTTGTGGTGGCTTCATCAGCCCGATTGATATGCCGATCCGCATACGTTCACCCACAAATGCTGTGAACGGCGCTCTTCCACAAAACCGTCCCATTAACGCTGGTTGGCAAAGTAGTGACCAGCGGTGCGGTCCCACGTGTTTGTCTTGCACATCTCTTGGGTGCACATATCGGGCCAGCCTTAAAGCTTTGGGTTGAGCCAAAGCTTTAGGTTTGGCTTAACCCAAGGGTTGAGCCTTAAAGCTCCCGTTGACACTTGGTGATAATACTCCGTGTGCAGTGAAAGGTGGATGCTATCATAGCTGGGACTTCCTTTTCCTAGCAAAATGAGTGCTGTAGCACTTCACATCTCTCGCCAGAGAGGATACTGCCAGCACAGCACTTGCAGGCCAGAAGTGGTGATACCTATGTGCTGTAGTAGCTGGCTCTATACACTACTTACGCTAACTATAATGCCGATTCATGAGAAACAACCAGCAAATATTCTGTGAGCACAAAACTGTGTTATTTATAGACCAATTTCTCAACACCTGACATTTCTGCAAGAAACCTAGATATTATCATTACTCTAGTCGCCATGAAAACCTCCAAACATATCTGCAGTCCCATGATATCTTGAAGACAAAAGAGACAATTAAACTCCCTGGCTAATCACAAAACCGCTGAGCGACACTGGAATGGTCGGGAGGACGTTTCTTACACCCGGTAAAGCACATGCCCTCATGGTGAAGGTCATCAGACCTCAGCTTGAGCTAGACCGTTCCCAACTTCTCGTCTTTGGGGGAGGAAAGCATTCGGCCCCTGGCTGCAGAGTCCCTTCTGCCTGTAAGAGGCAGTGCTTGTTTTCCTCTAGGTGTGGCAGTCGGGATAGAAACTTGGCTCTGTAATCGATTTTATTCCATTTTATTACTCTCAGCTCTTTCAGAGTATTACAAACTCTCAGGAGGCCTTTTAAGACATCTGCTGATGCTTCACTTATAAATCAAATTTCCCTTTCCTGGATACTTGGCTGGGTCCCATCGCCCTCCCGAGCTGCAGGAGCAGCCTGGGAGCCTTGCACCAAGGGCACCTCCACCTTCGTGGTGTCTCCCCCAAAAAGCGGTAAGGGGGAAATCTTCCCAGCGTAAGCTCAGGTTTTACCGGTCCAACTTTTTTTTGTTACGGCTTAACAAGACGCTTTATCACCCCTTCTCCCCAGACGGCAACTGCAACAGGTAAAACCAGCATTTTGCTGCTCTGTCTGGATCTGCAAAGGGTTTTTTCGAGGCATACTGTGTCGGGTGGAGATAGCACCTCTGCACCCTCCTGACTGACAAGGCTGTGTCAGATGGTGCCTGCGAGTGTGGGCACGTTTCAGACAGGAGAAGGCTACTGGGAAAGAAGATATTTTCAACCAACATTTTTCTTGAATTGAAATTAAAAGCTGAAAAGATTTATTACAGTGGCATATTCATGCTGCTATATTTAAGGTGATGTCAGTGTTCTCAGCATAATCCTTCTTATGCACCGAGGATTAAAACTCAGCCATAATAAAGTACTCTGAGCTGAAACTTGTCCTCAAATGTTTCTTATTTGAAGCATTCATTTTATTTTATTAAATTAAAAATAAAATTAATTCAAGAGTTCAGTGGGTTTGGGGATGAGAACAAGGAATTCTGCCTACAGATTTGTCCCTGACGATTGCTAGCAAAGTCAAGAGACCTGCGTGGAGATGATGCTGTCAAGGTAGAAATATTTTCCTGCTTTTCTTACTTTAAGCATGGAATATCAAACTACAGACTGAAAAAGTACCTTTACCTGTAAACTGGTGATGAAAGAGCAAGTGAATACAAATTCCTCTTTGCACCATGGCCCTGCCTGTGGTGCTCCCAGGACATTTGTGTACAGGAGAAGGGAGCCAGAAACAGCTGAACTTTAAAAAGCCTTCGCTCCCTCCCCGGAGTGCGTGTTTACTCTTGCACACGCTACAAATAATTAATAGGTTGTATCTGTTGAAATGATAAATAAAATGGCAGCAAAGCTACTTTGCTTGTGTGGTAGGAACAAATCTCAGGAAGGGGATTTGCATGTCTTTTTCCAATATCTCGTAATTCCCAAAAATATCTGGTTTCCTGAGTTCCCCTTGGTTGATGGCCAGCATTTTTACTCTATAAGCTCAACTTTAAAATATAAATTTGAACCACGGTCCTGGTCACCCTAAAGGGGTTTTACGTGATTGTTTTCACCTTTCAGCCAGGGGTAGGACTCCAGGTCAGGAGCCAGCTGGCTGTGCTGGATCAGTAGAGTGTATACGGGACAGGGAGGGCTCAACAAGCACGTGGGAGAGGGAGAAAACCAGACCGTCTGTGGGATGCCCCCCCAGACAGCAAGAAATAGCCAGGTTTCCATTTGAGAGAGGATAAACATGGGTGTGGGTGACGTCAGGAAAGTCTCAGCAATACAGACGTTAAAGACTGGGATTCTGGACTCACTGGAGGCACGAAAGGACTCGACAGAAGCTGCACACCTCATCACAGGGCTCTTAAATACGCACGTATACGCATATATATCTTAATTCAGGGCTACTTAACAGCTTTGCAGAGGAGTGACTAAACTCCTTCCTCCATCTGCCTGTTCCTGGTGGCTATTCACAGGTCCTGCATAAGGATCTCAAGAAGCTGCTCCTGAAGAGGGCAGGAGACAGACGTGCTTTTCCAGCAAACATTTCTTCTGGCAATTAAGACCACCATAGATTAATTAGCGCTGATAACAACTGTTCATGGCAGGCCGTGGGAAGTTGCTGAGCACTTAACAACTGCCGTGGCAGCCTGCATATAGTTCCCCCCAGTCCGCATGCGACAAACAGAGCACATCCAGCCACGGCACGGGGCAGAGCCGTGCCGAAATGCCGAGGAAGAGAAGACAAAGGGCGGTGGGAAGAGCAGCAAATGCATCTGATGTTTCCTACATCGGCCACGCTCAAACCACAGCCTTTGGGGTCAGCCAGAAAGAACGACTCGCGGCTGGATTCCCCAGGAGCAGGGAGCAAGCCAGGCTTAATGCAGTTCTTTGGTCCAAGATAAGGATGAACCGAATCTTTGAAGCTGAGATTGTGGAAGGAAGGAGAAAATGATAAGCTTAGTGAATGAGCCTAGTGCTGATCATGGCATCGGAAAGGGCTAGCATCAAAGGTGTCCCTTTCATTAGTTTTAATACAAAACTCTCCCAAGAGCGTGCCCCAGCTGGCAGCTCAGTCCGAGGAGGAGGAGGGAGGACCATGCAGATGGGTGGGTGGCCCTGGAGCAATATAATACCACCAGGAGACTGTCCTTTTTGAGGTTATTGACACCAAAATCTGGAATTCAGGGTGACCATGGAGAATAAAGTTATTATATATACAATCGTTGTGTAATATATAGGCTGGAAATGTCAAATTATATATACCTGAACAATCTTAATTTGATTCCTTTGGGCATATACATGGTTATATGATCTTTAAGTTAAATGTTCACACGCTTTTTTTTCCCAAAGTGTCCATGTGTTCAAAGTACAGAGCTCTTTTAAAGAGCACCTATTCAGTGTTTTATTGCCAGCAAACTACTGAAACACTGTTCTGGAGGCAATGACTAATTTCCTCTTAGGCTTGTCTACGGCATCATCAGTTTATCATTAATTTAGGAGAAGTGTGACATTATTGCCACTTTACAGAGGAAAGTGCTGAGTCACAAACAGAAAGTTCACCAAAATGCTCTAATTTGCAGTACCCAATTTTCGACGATGCGGAACTGGGTGTTTATGCCTCAGGGTGTTTTCTCTGTTACGCTGCCTGGGTGTGACTGTGGGAGCTCAGCACCCCTCTGAGACCAGGATGGTACCCCAACGTGAGCAGCTTGCATCTATTAATGACTCCAGAAATGTTGGCACCTTGTGTAGGAACTCTGTGAGGGAGGCAGAAATGGGTACGTTATCCAGGTCTTTAGAGACAACCGCCTTAAATCCAGGGCTACTTTCATAGTTGCTTTTATTGGGCATTTATGGTTTGGCCTTAAATTTCATCAGGGTGAACTCTGAAAAAAAATTCAAGTAATATAGATCCGAGACTTTGGGAGGGGGCAGAACAAGCAGTTTTTCTCATGTTAAAAATGAATGGCAATCTGCTTTGTTAAATATTTTACTATTACAGAGGGATGTGGATGGATTTTATGCTGGGAATATGCCTTTTGCCTTTTGAAGTTCCCACGAAAATATGTTCAAATTTGGCTGTGCTAAATGTATTTGAGAAATTACTATTTGCACATGCTCAGTAGAGCCTTTTTTTGATTTTTAGCAGCTAAAATCTCTAGAGAATCACTTGAGTAGCTTGGAGCTGTGCCATAACCACAGGCTGATCATACTCCAGCCCAGGACGTCAGCGCGAAATGAGGGATGGGGCAGGCTTTTTGAAGAAGAGGAAGATTTCAGCCTTATGGATGAACATGTGACTGGCAGAAAATAGACGTCATTATACTTTCAAAACCCACGGAAACTATCAGTAGATGCTGAACCAGGGTCTTTACAACTGTTGTTGCAAGTCAAGCAAAATTAATAGGAGGTGGAGGTACCAGACTGCCTGCAATATATTTTAAGAGATGCTGCGCTCTCCCCTTATTTGGAGGAGGTTTGTTGTGTGCGTTGTTGGGGCAGCCAGTGCTCCGATTTTCCACCTCCAAAGCAGGAACCGCCCCAGACATTGTGGTGGTGGACAACCTTTCCTCCCACCCTCCCCATTCCCTGCCTTTTAGAAAGGCAGCAACGCCTGCCCTTCAGCTGCCTTCCCAAATCATACTTGATAGTCTGGAGCAAAGAGAAGACATCCTTGCTCAGGGACAGAGAAAATAAGGACCTTTCCTTCATGTGGCACAGCTGTAAATGTGTCAACACATGGTCAGATCGGCAAAGGGGAATTTTACCTGGTTATGGCCACAGGCAGATAAAAGCTGCAACGCTGCTAAACAGAATTAGCCATTTATTTGTATGGCATTTAATTGCGCTGAATAAAGGTCAGTGTGTTCTCACGGTCTTGCCATTTGTGCTGGGGAAGAGAGCAGCTGTGGCTCTTCTCCCCAGCTCCAAGACATCACACTCTCTTATTCCATAGTCAGGTATTCCCAACTACCTTTTATGAACCCACTCTATGAAGAGAAGTTTCTTGCCAAGAACCCAAAAGGAATTTATCTTTTAAACTCTCATCCACCATGACAACCGAGACGGAGACTAGATTGTTCCCAAATGCAGAAGGCAATGAAGCAACACCAGAGAAGTTTGGCTGATTCGTTTTTCCCTGGGTCATCGGGATTTACCCACATGCTGTCCAACACTTCACAGGCTGCCCTTGCCATGTGATGTACTTTGTATGTCCCGCTGGGTCCTGTGGCTTTTATGTCTCACAGTGAGCTGCGGCAGATCTACCCCATAATAATGTTTAAATAACAGGGAGTTCTTTGAGAGTGACGGGTATCATCTTGCACGTTCATACGCACACCTGGCCACGCACTCCAGTCTCAGCACGCACCAACGCGCTGTGGAAAATGGGAGAGGTTATGCCCCAGCAAACCCTGCAAAAGTCTCTTGGTTGCAGATGCAGCTACTGCCTGCTCTTCGGTCCCGGCGCAAGTGCCCGGGCACAAAGGTCCGAGGGTGGAAAACCCCACATCTCACATTGCAGGACGCGGTGGAGCCACACGGGCTCCACGCCCAGCACGCGCAACTTAAAACTCCACGTGGGTGCTGCCGTTCAGGAGGATTTAACTGCAGTGAGCTGAAAGCCTCCATGCAAGGGTTTCACCTGCTCTGGCTTTACACCTTTACCTGGTAACCTTCTTGGTTATGCTTGACCCAACAAGCCCAAAGCTGGCCCCAACCCTGCCTGCCCTCAGAGGCGCGCACGGCTTTGTCCGGCGCTCCTGCCCTCTCCCATGGGCCTTAGTACTGCAGAAGTAGCAGTACTTTCCTCAGCGAGCCCTTCCTGGAAGTCTGCTTTTTACAGCCTGGTACGACATCGGCCGTTCTCACCGAGCTGCCGTGCGGGACAGTGCGCAGAGGCGGACGTTGCTGCATGCGAACTCAAAAACTGGAGACGCGGGCAGGTGGAGGGATCGCACCGTTTTGCAGGAAGGAAGGGCCGGAGAGGAGCCGGAATATCAGAACGAGTCTTGCCGTTTACATATAACAAGCTACAGCTATATTTGGATACGCCGCTGCATTCACAACCTTCCCAATTGCCAGGCTTTCAAATACACACATTACCACCAGAAGTGCTCTTGCTTAAGTGCTCCCGTCTCCAGGATTTCCTTTGAAGTATCTGACTGAAGTAATGTAAAGTGCGTTTCAATTGGCAGTGAATGCAGGTTAAATGGTAACAGCACAACAGATCCAGTGTTTGTTCCCTGGGCTTTTTCTTTTACCAGTCTCTCTTTAAGAGAGTAGGTTACTTACTGTAGCACTGCATTCAGGCACCTTCACTCTATTAAGCCTCTTTCCTGACCCTCTACACTGCTGCTCGAGGATGCTGTGAGCTGTATCGGTACTGCTTTAGTACACAAAGAAGTGAGTAAATGCACTGCTGAGTGCCCAGGCTGAGCGGTAAGCAGTGGGTAAACTCACTGTGGAAATCTGTGGCCTTGCATTTATCCCTGGCTACACCACCGAGCTGGCTGGAGACTGACCCAGTCGCTTTGGATCACTTTGGATTTGTGTGTGGCCTCCCATACATGTTGATGGAGCGTCATTAACTATTAGCCTTTAAATGGAGTACTTTTTGCAATCCATTACATTGGCTGGAGAATGTATATTATACTAGCAAAATAGCCAAGTCTGCACTGAACAACGAAATATCCCCAGCTGCCCATGCCAGACACTCCTGCAGCATCGCTCTTTGAAAAACAACCGAAAAACGCAGAGTAGGGGAAGAGCTTAACCGCACTCACGGCAATACCCAAGAGGTACCCGAACCCCGTCCGGTCCTAAACAGCATCTTGCTCATCAGAAAGAGGAATGGCCCACTGCAAAACCTGGGGCTGAAGGCTCCTGGCGGTTATTAACTGGGCTAATTTTATACTGGAGAAAGGACTGATCTGGGTAATGGATGTGCTAATGACATGGACCAGCTGAAGAGGGACGCAAGTTACATCCTCCTTCCGCTTCTGTACCGCAAAATCAGACTGAGTGACTTCTAAAGGTGACAAGCGAAGGGGTCACATCCTAAAACTGCTGTGTAGTGCCGCCAGGCTAAAGCTTTCCCACCATCAAGCCTTATTTGTGTCTGTGCGTGTGCGTATGAAGGAGAGAGAGATGTGAATTTAACTGCTGCAGTTTGCTTGCATGTGCTCCATACGTACAAGCTCAAGAGGATTTTCTTTTTTTTCTTCTTAAAGCTGCGAGACATTCGTTTCAGATTTACCTTTTTGGAGTGGAAAGAGGGGAAAAAAAGGAGCAGGGGGGGTTTGCTGAACTGAAAACCTTACATCTGAGTATCTTCCAGGACGGAAGCTTCCTACAGCTTCCTCGTGGCTTCTCAGAACCTCCACCCATGATAGACGTTTAACACGCTGTAACGCCCATTACTCTGTAATGACTTTGGTGGAGCCATTACAGTGAGTCACACCAGTGACAGATTGATGCTTAAGTCAGTATATGTTTGCATAATATCTGTCTACGTTCTCGCAGAGCCCCCCATTACCATAGCGTCGGCGCGCGCGTCGCGTAGTGACAGCGCGGAGAGCCATATGACGCGTCCTGGCGCGTATTGCCATGGCACCCAGAACTGAGTCACTCAGTGTGTTTAAATAGGCGGACATTAATTTATAGAGTAAATCATTATGAAATGGAGGAAATAAGTGACTATCATTGGCACTGATTTGATCTAATGGAGCCTCACGCTAAATCGCTAATATTCTCCCCCCCCCACTTTTTCTCTTTCAGATGACAGAAACATATAAAAATATAAGCCTTTGTTCAAATGCCTTCAAAATACCATTGCCAGGTACACGGTTTGCTGATTACGTACAAATTTACCTTACCTCCTCCCTGCTGCTTCTCAGGCCGGGGAGCGGGGTCTCTTCCTTTTGCTTTCGGCAGAGGCTCGGTAATCTGAAAATTGAAGGGAAACACATTTATCGCTCTCTCCTAAACTCTACTTTCCCTTTCTTATCTGGAAGAAGGCAGCTTTTGGTTCACTCGAGTGGAAGTCAGCTGTCCATTTCCTGATGGCGGCGAGGAGCAGACTCCCATCTGGTTGATGCAGATGCCACTGTTTTGACTTTATCCAGGTGGTCACCCAGCAAACCCTGTTGTGCCTAATTATTTAAGAGGGTTGTGAAACACTAGGTGATTTTATATACCATATGTGCTAGAAAACATAAGCATGAAGAAGCTGTGACTTAATGATGTGGCAACTTCAGCTCTGAATCTTCCACGTTTTACGGCTTAAACCTGACCTTTCGCTTTACTGTGATGCACTTTGTAGCGTTTAGCGTGAAAGAAGAGCAAACAGAATTGGAGATGGGGAGGTTATCGGCAGTGGTTACGGAGCCATCCTCCATCCTCTATCAAGATAAAGCACTTGACTCAATTTTAGAGTACCCGTCCTGGCGGGGAGAGGGCAGGAGGAGAGGGGGAGAGAGCCTGTCTTTTAAATGGAATTTCAGGATTTGGAGTTCAGAGACTTCCTTCGTGGTGTTAGAGCAAATCACAGTCCTTCTTCTTCAGAGCAAAATAACAACACACCTGGTCTCCTGCTCTGGTTATTAATTTATTTAATTTGAACGCGCATAGTTTGTTGCTTTGACTTCTCAAACAATGGGAAGGTACAAGGAGGGAAGGGTAATAAATTGAATTCCCTCCTTTTTGCCATCACAGGAAACCTTGAGGGACTGTTCAGCAAGCTAGAGCTCTTATCTGCCTTTGGGCGATCTCATTATCAAACCTTCATTTTGCTCCCCAGCAGGAGAGGTGGCCTGCAATGTATGATAACCTCTACTTATGAAACTCACACTCCAGAAATCTCTGATAATAGGCCAGCTAAAATGGAAAACCAAAGAGCAGACAGTAGGTTTTCAGTCGCCAATAAAGACTATACACACACACACAGAGGCAGGCACCGAGACACCCTTATGTTTATTTATATTTCTATGCATCAGTCCAACTCTGATGGCACCTCCTAGAAATTAAACCACAAATCTAATAAGACTAACATCTTCCAGCCTACTTTGAATAATATTTTCGAGTAAGTCTGTGTGATATAGGAGCACAGACCTTTACAGAGAGGTCAGTGAAATCAGTGGGAATTATAACCTATCTAACCTGCTCAGGTGTTTTTATAAATCCCATTAAACACTTATTTAAAGACTGTTGAAAATATGAGCTGTAGGAACATAAGTAGCTCCTGGGGGTACGGACAAAAAGAGGAGAGGAGGAATAAAGAGAATCAAGTTCCTAAAACACTTGGGCACTTTGATTATATTTATTTTCAATTACTTTCCCGTTGCTAACTCTCCTGAGAGCAGACTTTCCCACAATGGTTTAACTCTTTGCCCGCACCGGTGTCATTTGTGACGCCACCCCCAATTCATCCGTCTGCCACCAAACCCTCCATTTCTGAACCCGCCATCTCTGCAGGCAACTGAGGAATAAATGGGTTTGCAGCAGCCCCAGTGCAACCCCTTCTGGGTACGGGCAAGAGAAGACGAGAGATTGAGGGCGCTCCAAAAAGCCCTCTTAGCCACTCAATCTTTTTTGCGTCAAGATACGTGCAACCCAAGACCCGCTTCTGAACGGTGATTCCTCCCATTTCTTCCCCATGAAGACAATTTACTGCTGGCCCGTCTCCGCAGCGAAGGACCACCTCCCTCTGCACAGCCAGATGCCCCTGCGCGCCCGCTTGCTGCTACGCGCTCATCAATATCCTGCAAAGTCCCCTGTCTCATCCGAGGATTGGAAAATGCCACTGGAGAGACAAGAAATGGAGAGGAGGAGTGGGCAGCGGGTTTGGGCAGTTCAGCTACAAATCCTGGAATTTATGTCCACTCTGCCCGACACAGGCTGTCTACCCCGCAGGCCACCACGCCCTGCGAAGTGGTCCAGCCTACAGCTCGCCACGAGGGCACAATCACAGCACGCACCCAAGTTTAGGGCTTCTCTAGCACCTTCCCGGCCCAGTTCGGGAAGGTTAAGAGTTGGGTCACGTACCAATGGCAGAGACGTCCTTCTGAGCACGGAAGGGTCTCCAGAAGGACTCCTTCGAACGCACAGTCCCACCAAACATGCATTCCCACTTGGCAGGGCTGCCTTGCCACCACTTCCCAGCTCCACGAGCCCCCACCAAAAGCAGCTTCTCTGCCACGGACGGGCTCCGCTGTTCTCCCACGCGCAGGGGCTGAGGCCATGCGAAAGAGCCACCGCTCCACATCCCGGGGCCACCCTCATCCCCGTCATGCTGCCATGCTAGAACTTCTTTACCACAACCTGAAAAACGTGGCAATCCAGTCTATAAACTTAATTCTTATCTCCTTTTGCTGTACCACTGGGAGACATTCTGGATCAGAAAAAAAAATGGTTGGAAGGTAAAATACCTGGAAGCATCAAAAATCCTTCCTCTCTTTCTTTGTTTCCACTTTCCTACCAGTAAGAATGGTTAGCAGTGGTCAGTTGGTCTCCCTCACTAGTGTGGGTGATGCAAAAACGTATTTGCACTTGTAAAATCTCCCTAGGCATAACATGCTGCTGAAAATATGATAACACTTTTAATTATATTTTAATATATCATACGGATTCTATTTTTAATACCTTAAAAATAATCAGCCTGAAAAACCCCAGCAAACGAGGAAATAAATGCAGAGGACAAAAATATTAAATATTTTCTTATTAAAGGCTAAACAGGCCTTGTTTTTAAATTCACATTAGACAGGAACACATATTAGAAAGCTGTAGCGTCGTCGTTGAGCTCACCCGCGCCACACGCCCCAGAAGGGTGAACAGGACCCGGGTCACACATACTCTTATGGCACCAGAATGATTTTTTTCTTGTTAGGGTAGGAGTTTTCAGTTCCAATGGCTATTGATCTGGTACTTTTCAGAGACACCACAACCCCTCTTAATAACACAGAGGATGAAGCTTGGGTTTTCTTTAATGGAAAGCAGAATGGCTCGCTCACTGCTGAGATGGCCAGGGCTGAAGTCAGGTCTGTCTGGGCAGACTCTGCAAGAGTCCGCACGAAAACAGCGATACTATCGATAAATTCAAGCCTACTTCAAACGAACACGCAGAGGCCTTTTCTCTAGAAATGGGTGAGGATATAGGTGGAATTCAAAGCAACCCCCTCTTGACAGAGGCATCTGAGCTCTTCTCAGGTGTTGTTTCGCAAAAGACAAAACACTGAACCCTAAAAACAACCTCACAAGGCAGCACATCTCTGCTCCTGACGTCCTCCGCTTCGTGTTTCATGCCAACGCGAATGGTTCCATGCCATTCCAGGGCGTTGGAAGGAGACGGAGCTCACGCTCGTTCTCCTCTCCCATGCTAAGGGCAGGTAATTATCTCTGCATTCCTGGAGGAATGTTACAATAAATATGGCTGTCGTTTTTCATTACTGCAGAGTGAACAAAGGGAACAAAGAGAACAAAAGAAAGTGTGGTTTTGCTAACCTGGGCTTGCGTGCGCTTGTACATAGGCAAGACATAAGTAGGGGGGAGTTTATTGCTATTATTTACTGTGGATATACCAATCGGGGTGAATGTCTCAAAATTTACTAGTTTTTTAAACTAAAAATCGTTCACTGGGAAGATCCTTACTGCCTACTTGCTGTCCCACCATCAGGGGTGTTGGCTTAAAATGGAGCTTATTTGAAAGGCAAGAAATGCAATCATGGCTCCCTAACTTCTGCCTTACAAAGCGCAAACATTCTCTTTCTTTTTTTTTTTTTTTTTTTCCCTTTAACCTTCTCTCAGTAGTAGCAGGATTTATGAATATATCTTGATGACCATTGTCTCACCATGATGGAAAATACGGCAAAGGAATTTGTGTAAGTAAAAGTACTTAGAAAATGTGTCTGTGTGTGTTAGTTTCTTCCTTCTATAGTCATCCTTGACACTTCTGTTTCAATGCATACAAGATAAATTAAAAAATGGTCAATACCCCTAATCACTGAGAATATCTAATCTGAGACACAGCCAGCAGCTCAGAGCTCATCTCTCTGCCTCTGTATTTTTTTACATGGTTCCTAGGTGTTTTTACTGACTCATTGAACAGACTCTTTGATTTGCCAAGCTGTTATTAGAGAAAGAAATTAGAAGGCTCGCAGTGTTCACACTGACTGCAAAATTATCTCCCGAGTTGCAGAAAGAACAGTTTGCACTCATCTGTCTGAAGTCTAGCAGCAAATGGAAAATCACGGTGTAAGCAAAATTTCCCCTGGCAACTATCTACGTATGAAACATCAAGCTCTGGAAAGGTCTGAAAACCACGTAGGTCACAACAGTTACTCATGTACGAAGGATCCCAGAGCGGAGTCTTGCCTTTCCCTTTCCCTGGTAACAGTTATCTGAACCTCTGCTGAGATCTAGTAGTGACTAATTTCGGTTATATCCAAAATCCTGTATTCAGTTTTCCACGCTGTTTTCTGCAGCTTTTACATTTACCTTGCAAATCCCTTCCTTTTGCTCCTCAGCTCGTGATGGGAAGGGTTGTACTGGCACTTTGGCTACCCCCTTCTCCACCCCAAGGCTCTGGTCCCTGGTGGTCTCCGCTATAACCCGTGCTGGTTTGCTACCGAGATCCAACTTACAGAGACCCAGGCTAATGTCTGCACCAGAGGCACAGTCTGAAAGCCTTCTACCCACAGCAGCACTAAAACCCCAGCCCCGTAAGGTTGTGCAGCCTCAGACTCCCTGCACAACTCCTGCCTTTAGCTGCTCTCCAGAAGTCCACAGCTGCCATGCTGCTGCACGTTCCTCTGTTATTTCGGGTCCAATGTACCAAAACCCAGTTATATATGTATATGTCAGAGCCACAGGGGCTCCATATGAGCCCAGAGCTGAGCTGGGTGAAGCTCACCCAGCTCAGAAGATGCTGGCTTCCCGCAGCGTGGACAGTCCGCGCCAGCTGGCGTGGGGCGAGCCGAGTGCTCTCCCCGCACTGCGCACAAAGACTTTGCAGACACACAAGCGTGGTGGGGCTGGTGCTCAGCTGCAGGAAGGCTTCGTGATGGACATTTCTACACCGTAGGCAAAAGTGCCGACACATCCAAGCTAGGTCCTCAGCAGCTTTAGCTGTGGTGGCACTAAGCTCAGTGATGTAACTGGGTTAGTTCCCGTACGGCTTCAAGGAGGGGTAGCACGAAAGGTGTGTAAAGCAACTGCCAACTCATCTCTGTCAGAAATGCAGGAAGCGAGTAACTGGAAATCGGTGAAAAAAACATTTTCTGAAATAAAGAACATAAATGAAAAACGAGACATTTCCGATATGTCACTCTCTCCTCTCATCTGGTCTCAACCTGTTTGCTCTAACAGGCACCTTCTTGTCGGTAGCCCCAACGACATCAATTGAGTGGGAGCGCGAAGCATCAACATTACTTGTGAGAACAATTCAGTTAGGGAAGGTTGCTCTGCTGGTAATATTAGAATCAAAACATTCAGATGCACAGACAGAGCGGCTAACAATTCAATTTACGCTGTGAATGCTGAACAGCACATTAAGCAAATCAGTTCAGATGGCTCTGAATTGTTCTTGTTTAAAGAAAATCAGAAATAAAATTTCGAATCCTGTACCACATCTACATGCTAGAGCTGAAGCACTAAAACGTTTACTCTTGTTATTTTTATTCTACTGCATTTAACATAGCCAATTGGTCTTTTACTGCTGCCCTGTGGTCTGCCGGGAACTGCTGCGGTCCTTTAGAGATCTTTTCAAAAAAAAGGAATATTGAGTTTACCATGTGGTTACACTTCATGTAATGGGCTGGAAGCAAGACATTTTAGGGAAGTTAAGGTTACTTTTTCCCCAAACAATACTCTGTAATAAGATCACCCACAACGTAACACACAACAAAGCTTCCAGCAAGAGTTTGCCATTTCCCCCACAGTTTTGGGCTCAGATTTCCAAAGGATTGTGAGTTTCCAAAGCTGCAAATAGCCACTCCAAGGATTTTTGAGGAGCTTTAAGCGAGGCTGCTACCTAAGCATGGCAGGTTATACTCGTCCCATCAGTACCTGGAGGCGTTCCTCTACATCTGACACACGCCTTGAGTCCCCAGCGGAGAAAAGGACTGCGCAAACACGAACGGACAGCAACACTCAAAATGCCCTAACGGACCTGATCTTGGGAGAAAGTCTCAAAATGTTCCTGGACTCTGTCCTAAATCCCGGCCCATGGACTCCCGGGGTCTCCAAATACTGCAGCAGGGGTGTATATAACACTGCACGTAACCAGCCAGGCTGGAGGCTTGGATGAGAACGATCCCTTACAGCGAGACCTAGACCAGATGATTGTCATTTCATAGCTGAAAACATCGCTTTCCACAAACTTGAGGAGGTGCAAGAAAAGGCCCCAAATTGGGTGTGGAGACAGCGGGGCTGGAGGCAGCAGAGCCAGCGCCGGAGCCGGTAGCACTGCGTGTCCCCATGGAGCTGCGCGCTCCCGGCTTGGGCTAATTAGCTCTCGTTGAGAACCACGTCAGCACAGTGATGCAGACCTGGGGACTAACGCTCGCTTCCCCGCATACCCTGGCTTGCTTGGAGCTACGTTGTGCCACTTGAAGTGTTTTAAGATTCATTAACCTCCCTCTGCACTCCCCAACTAGAGAGACAATATATCAGGACGGGAAACCTGCAGCAGCAGCAAGACAGACGGGACGATAATTTCTCACCCATTCTCCTCTCCTCTGCTCTAACACGCTCCAGATAATCACACCTGAAGCTAGATCAGACAGGGACAAAATTAACTGGAACTAGAACTCGGTCCTCACGCATTTCTTGCTTGTATCTACACAAGGCACCGCGACCCTTCCCCATCTGTCACCTTGTCCCTATGTCAGCTGTACGAGCTAACAGCCCGACTTCACCACGCCGTGCAAGCCTACTCCGCTGTTAGGCTAAAGGGACAGTGAGACATTAACAGTCAGGTGTGTGCTGCTCTCCACTGCTGTGCATGCGAGCCTGTGCGTGCAAGAGGGGATTCAGGCATTCGCACACCCGGTTACCTGAGTCCTATGTGCATTCCCATGCAGGCATGGAAATTCAAGGTGTGTTTTCCCCAAGTCTCTCTCTTTTTCCAAGACTCAGGAAGTCAGCTACAATTTAACCATCTCTGCAGTGCTATTATTTGGTTGTTTATAACTTAAAGGTGTGGAAGGTATTCTTGAGAAAATGAGCCTTGTAATGAATTCTGCATTTGTCTTGATTTTTTTCAGAAATGATCTTTTGAAAATGAGTTTTCTTTGGTCAAATTATAACCTCCTCAATTTTATGAAGGTTACCGGGAATTATACTGGTCTGCTGTGCTTTTCTGGACCTGAATCGATAGTGACTAGTTTGACACATATTAGTTAGTTTGCCTAGGTAGGGTGTTACTTTCTTATCTAACTACATTAATTGATTCTACATCACTTAATAGCTCAATAGCTTATCAGGTTACTTCACTCACTAGACAAGCTAAATGTCTGGAGGCAATTAGAGTGTCATTCTCCGTAATAACAAGTTTCTTTGAGAAGTTGCTGATGAGGTTCTTTATTACACAGATTATAAAACGTATCTTCATACTTTTATAAGTGTAGGTACAAATTGAAATTACTTACCAGGAGTACCACTTCCCTAGCAACCAGGCAGATTTTAGGCTTGTTTTAGGAATGGCTGTTCTCCCCGCTTCCTCCCTCTCTCCCCAATGCTCTCTCCTGCCTTCCTCGTGATCCGAGTCCAATTTTCTGTCACTCAGAGGTGATCTACGACCACTGAAAATCTGTCACCACGTCCCTTGCAGTTTGCCATTCTCAATGTTCAGTTCATTTTGAGGATGTTACCTCCGGGGCACCAGGGCTCATCATCACGGTTTAATTATGGCTGCTCTTCTCCTTGGCTGCCACTTACATGATAAGTGCAAAGCCGGAGAGGAGCTCTTCCCTCCCACGTTTCCATACACCGACAGCCGTGCTGTACGGGAGGCTACACACAAATTCCCAGCCTTGCCCCAGCAGAAGAGCTGAATGACCTGTGCTGTCTTCCACCCCATGCCTCCACTGCAGCTTTCAGCTTCAACTCGGTTACCCGCTTCGTTTCTCACCTGCCTATCTGAAAAGCCATTAAGCACGTTTAATGCTGTGCAACACAGTGCCGTGGATGGAGAGCCCTCTCTGTGCATCTCCAAATACACCCTGGTGCCCAACAGAAATCCGAACGCATTTTGCTTACTACTGCGTGCATTCAAACAGTCATAAATGCTTCTTTCCATGGATTAAATGAATAGCATTTAAAATTAGGTGGAGAATGAGTAAATTCATTTGTTAAGCTGTCTACAAGGCTGAGTTGTATGTGGGAAAGAGCCCAAACCCAATACAACCGATTCCCACTTTCATGCAATCCCCAAGCCTATCTGCACTCCACAAAGCCTAAACCAGTGTTTTCTCATCCCAAACCAGCGTCCCGCTTTTGGGCAGCAAGGAAAGCAAGCAGAGGGGCAAGCGGGGATGTAAGAGAAAGGCTTTGGGCTCCGGTGATGTTAACACCATGCAAAAGGGACCGTCGAGACTCGGCGATGGTCTCCGAGGCTCCCGCTGGCTCCGCTCCCCGCGCCTGCCTCTGCGCCTTGTCAAAGCCAGTGTTTTAGCACTAAAAATCTCTGCATTATTGGAGCGGTGTGGATGCCTTTCTGTGAATGCACTAGGAAGGCTCCTCCGATTGCCACGGAAGTGACAACCTGCTGCGGTGCCTGTGGTGGCAGGGGTGCAGGAGCGGTGACCATGGGTCTCCTGACTGCAGGATTCCAGCTGCCTCTGGAGGAGTTTGAGGGGGTATCAACGGATCCCTGCAAAAGGGCACTCCTTCGTGGCACTGCCGCGACTCCGGGGCTGCTGGACCTGGGGTAGTTCCAGTCACAAGGGGGATGGAAAATATTGCTGGTATGCAAAAGGACCGTTATTATTAGCTTCCTTTTGATAAAGCAGAGTTTTTAGATAATTAAGATGCACAACTCCAGTTTGCTGGAGGGGACAACGTATTGTTTCTGTTCTCAGTCGCCAGCAAAGATGTAAACAGAAAACAACCCATCCTTGAAGATCCCGGAGCCACGCTTGAAGGCGACAGTCCAGCTGCAGGCTCAGGTCTCAGGAGAAGCAGCCCTTAAGCACATGCAGACTTTGCACTCCTGCAGGCAGGCGGAGGGGTACTTTGCCCCATTAGGCTCTAATTACAAACCTGGCTGAAGTGCGGCGGCTGCGGAGTCCTGCTGTCAGGCAATCCCCAACCAATGTTTTCAATTCTTTGCTTGGGTGCACTGAATAATAATTAAAAAGTATTCAAAATGTTAGATTTCGTTTTGATCAGAAGCACCAACAATGCTACTCCAGCCTCTCCAACTTCAAAAAGATTCAGCTTGGGAATGGGGCAAAAGCATGGTTTTAAATAGGAAAGGAAAACCCTTTATCGTGGTTTTTTTTCTTTTACCCATTCTAAATCTTCCTGCTATTTCTCAGCCATCTCCCATGGCCAGGCAGGTGATTGAAGCTGCCATTAATTGTGCTCTTTCTTCTCTTTCTTTAGGAAGGTTTGGGGTCACTGCTGGGGAAGCTGTAGGAGCTATGGGAAGATGGAAAGACGGGTGGAATTAAGGCAGAGGGTGTTCAAGTATTGCTTGTGATCTTGCTTTAAAGGAGGAGAAACCCCATCTCCCTCCACAGAGGGAGAAGTCTTGATCTCATCGGGGTTCCTGATAAGTGTCCAAGGGAGCGGTGGCTTTTCCATCCCAGCATGGAGGCTTTGCATGTAAGGGAAACCAGCAGCCCTTGGCCCCCGGGACAGAAGTGTCAGAAGACAGTCAGGAGACCCAGGAGACCCATCACCGGATGGCACTGCCAGGTCCCACCCTGCATGCCCAACTCCTCCGCTGACATCAGCATCTCCACCACGGTGCACATCACAGATCCCATGTCTCCCTCCAAAAAGCAGTTCCTCTAGGCTCCCAGTTTGGCAGAGTAAACTATGTGTTTTGCTTCCAAGTCCCTGATTCTCACCCACGTTTCATACAAACACCCTCCTGCCTCAGAGAATAAAGACACAGCACGGAGCATCACTGAGAGGTGTTGTCCTGAGCTCGCAGCTCCTTTGCCCGGCAGCTCCCCACGTCCGGGGAGCACCAGGGCTCTGAGCCTGCAGGAAGGATCCTGCAAGAGGCAAAAGCAGCTTCCAAACCGCAGAACCGTGTTTCTGTGCAGCCACAGCGATCCTTCGTGAGCTACGGCCGTGCAGCTCAGCCCAGTGCATTCGCGCTCTGCGGCTCCTATCTTCGCCGTTTAAGATCTCCAGTAATTTTCAGAGGACAAACAAACAAAACCCTTGTGGTTCGCCTTTAAATAGCATGCAAGACCCACGGCTAGTTGGTATTCACCAGGAAGAGATGTCTGCTACCTCGGAACAATTAGTCTAAAATATTTATCAGAAATAAGTGTTGGGTTTTTTTGTCCAAGTTTTTGAAGTTATGAGGCCTCAGATGGGATTAATGGAAATTTTAATTAAGATATGGAAATAAGTTGCTTTCTCCCTGTCTCTCTGAGACTGCAGGGAGTTAACATTATCCTCAACAGCGGTCTCAACCTGCTGGGGGAACCATTTTTGCAAGATGACTTTGTTTTTAAGTTCACCTTAGACGGGATGTTTAGCCGGGAATTTGACAGGAACCCCAAGTCCGCGTCTGCAAATAGCTGCTCTGCCCCCGAGTATCACGACCGGTGCCCCCGGTCTCCTGCTCCGGGGGGGCAGGCGGCAGCACCAACCCCTTTCCCACTGCAGGGAAAAGCTGTCCCGAAGGAGGGAAAGGGATTTAAATCCTTTGATGTGTTTTCCAGCCCGTGCCCTGGCCAGCTGATTAGTCGGCCCCATTCGTAAGGAGAAGATGAACAGAGAGAAGAATTGAAGGGGAGCAGCCGAGGAGCCCAGCGGCGGGCGTCGGGGCGGGG
>NW_010527715.1:34673-37026 GCF_000687285.1 Phaethon lepturus
GGGCTGCGGGCGGCCGGGCTGTCGGGAGGAGCGTCCCGGTGGAGCAGCGGCTCCGCTTCGGCACTTCCCCAGGCCGGTGCTGGTTCAGACGGGGCTCTGACAAGGCTGGTGCTGAAGCAGAAACGAAACACCGCTGGTTTTAAGCCTGGTCGGCAGCGCAGAGCTGCCCCGGCTTCAGCCGGCAGTGACGGTGCAAACGCCCGACGCCAGCAGAGCTCCCGCCCTCGACACGCCGCCGGTGCCCTGGGGAAAATACTTATTTTATGGATGTTTGCCCTCTTTACACTGCAGCATTGCTAATGGTGTGAATGGAACTTTTTGGAAGCTAAAGGATTTTTATTCGAGCTTTGGAGCAACTTTGGCTTCTAGTTTTTAGAGACTTCACTGGAAATCGGGAACCCAAGTACGCTGAGCAGCTGGGCTTTTGCACAGAGGCAGGAATTGTGACTTAGGTGGAGAAGGTGTCTCAAAATATTGAGGAGAGGTGCCTGCAGGGACTGTCTGGATGGTTTTCCGCTTTCTCTTTCTCCTTCCTCCCTGTAGTCTGTATAGATAAATCTCACTTTTCCCCATCTAAAGATGAGGGAAAACGAAGCACATAGGCATCTATAGTTTTCAGAAGGAACTATATTTTTGGATGCTTGACTTCAGAAAACGATGGCCTGGCTTCCAGATACACCAAACCTCTGTATTTCTAGCTCAGCTCGATAAGAGAAGTTTTAAGAAAAGAGTGGTTTAATTCTGGTTTCCAAAGGTAGAGAAAATTATCTGATAAAAGTATTTCAAATTATTCATACTATTTTGCACCCTGTGGGATCACACTTCAATTCCTACTGATAGGAAAAAAATTGTTTTATTTATGGGAAACAAATCTCATTCCCAAACCTGTTAAACCAATGGAAGACTTCTGAGTGCACTGTAAGTAATTTATTTAACGTGAGGATCACAAAAAACTTATAAGCATTAATTAATCAAGTACTGAGACCTAAACATGAGCTATCTAGGCATTTCTATACCAAACCCATCTTACTGACAAAAGGGGACTAAAAGGCACAAAATGACTTGTCGAGGGTCACAGACAAGTCCATGGCAGTGCTAAAACTGAAATTCAGTCCTTCTTTTTCTCTTTCTTCAAAACCAGAGTCAGTCCGCTAGCACTGGGGACAAAGGAAAAAGGAAAAAAATAAAAGGAATAGATGTACTAAGGATGCCCAGATGTTCTTGACACAAAGGGCATAGGTCAAATCTGAGATCCTATTTCAAAATCTAGAGAAAATTACCTTTCCAATGACATGCGGCATGACCTTCAACTCCTAATAGTCTAGGAGCAGTCCATTTCTGAACGTTTGGATCATGCATTTTACATTCAGGATCTCTAAATCATGTCTTATCATTTACTTACTTCTCTCCGATAATGAACGCTATTTTTCTGCTGTATCTCTCTTTTTTATGTGGGCCGCATCCTGGTACACACTTCTCAAAAGCAGATGAAAAATCTCAGGAGCAAAAACCGACTTTTAATGGAAGACGTGGGTATAGTTGCTGATTACTGCTTGCTTGTGAGTTTTGTGCAAAATGGGCAGACAGACTGCAGAAGGCTGGAAGGCATTAAGCAGAGATGATTTTGAGGGGATCTCAACCAAATTAAACTTTTTTTCAAGTAAAGCCCAGCAGAGGATAACAAAAATTAGGGTTGGATTTACTAAAAATGAAGTGCTCTGGTGATTAAAAAATGGTTGGCTGCAAAATCCCAAACGGCATTTGATTGTGAAACAGCACCAAGCCAAGATAGTGCAGCTTTAATAAATCGTGTTGCTAATTACAAATATTTCATAGTATCTCCATTTGTACAATAAGGATGGAGCTGTTTAATGACAACTTACTGGTGTATGTGCACAGATATAGAGTATTTTAATCTTATTTTTCTTTTTTTTCCTCCAATTGGTTCTTCCAAATAAGAAAAAATGATAATCGTTATCTAAGCTCTTGACTTTCCTCAACTTAATTGCAAACTAAGCCCGCTTCTAATCTGTGCAGATCACGGCTGTGCAATTCGGAGTCTAATTTGAACCCCTGGTGAACACGTGCACGGAGGCTGGGGGGTTTGCGTGTGCACACTTTTGTGTTCTTAGTGCTTTGAACGTACCTTTTTTTCCCCCCGAAAACGCTAGCAGAAAAAGGTCCCTCTCTTTTCCCTGTTAGCACATACAGCATCTGCCTGCCTGCCAGTGTTGCAGCTTTCTAAAGGATCCGTATTTTTTCCACAACTCCGTATTTCATGATATAAATAAAATTAAGAGCCTTTAAGGAAGAAAACCGTAATATGACCAGGTGACCCGCCCAGTGGATGAGG
>NW_010527716.1:0-21386 GCF_000687285.1 Phaethon lepturus
CTCAGGTTCACTGGTATTGACATAAAGGAGAGGTTGTGAAAGGCAGGATATTGCCAAATAAACGCAGTTACCAAAACGGGATGTTTTATACTCACCAGAAAGCCTGTGGAGAAGTGAGAGGTAGGAAGTGACTCTGGCTCATGTCAGGATTAACTCTGGGAAAGGCTGGCCTGAAGACTGGACTTGGGGATTGGTACAAACTGGAAGACACCCAAAAAGGGAATCCGAAATCAAAGCTGTTCTATTGTTTGTTGTTATATATCTGTCTTCAAATAACTGGTAAATGAAATCTTGGATTTTAGTATTGTAGCCTCTTGCTTTTAGCTGAAGGCAGTTTGTTATGGATAATGGCTTCTGATGGCTGGCAAGCCACTGTCAAGGTCTTTGGGGTCCTAAAGCAGCACTGACCATCTCTCGCAGTGCCCAGAACGTTAATCTGAAATCAAAGGTAGCAAGGGTGTTACGGGACACTGCGTGTTGGTTTCGTTTCAAAGCTGAAAGCTGAGGCATTGGTGAGATGTCTCTGAGGGATGTGATTTAATCCTTGATACACAACAAAATGAAGAATAAGTCTCCCCACGTCATAACACTTGCTTTGGGTCAGCAGACTCTGCTTCTCACCATCCTTTAATTGAGTTATTCGGCTCTGTGGTGAGGTTATAAAATACAAGGGTTAAGCCTCATGCTTTGAAACCTAAAGAGCTTCCGTTATCGGTTGCTCCATGTGGATGGCAGTGGATAAACCAGGCTGAAGCCTGGTGATTAAATGCCCCAGAGTTTCTGTCCTCAGTGTTTGGTACCTGGCAGAGTTCTGCTCCAAGGAGCGAGAAAGCAGAAATAGTTGAGTAATGATGATGACAGCGTCCTTTTTCAGACACACTTGTCCATGGCATAGGCTAAAGACATTCCCATGGGTACGGCAATACAAATAAAACCAGCGGAGCTCTTGGATCCAGTTGTGAGAGAGAGAACAGATGGGCCCTTGTGTGCAAACAGAGCGTGTTCTGCGCTCGCTGGCACAGCAGCCAGTGCGTCTGTTGTAGGGCTGGAGCTTCAATAATGCCAGACCCTGTAAAAGTCCTGGAAAATCATATTGTCTTGAGAAATAACTAACTACAGTTGTTTTTTCTAATACATGTAGACTGACAACTTGTGCTGTTACATGTGGAGGTTCTGCATCACTGAGCCTTACGATTTCTTCCCTCCTGCTCTTGTGAAGTTCCTGCGATTCCCTTCTGCCGGAGGGCGGTGAAACCACAGTGCTCCTGCCTGTGGGGCGGCTGCCTCTGACCTCAGCCCGCCTGTGAGGACGTGTATCACCTTCCTTTCGCGTGTGCTAAAGAGACAAAGCAGCTTTCTGGAGCCATGGAATGGATAAATAAACAGAAAAGTACTTAGACATCTTATCTTGGTGTGGAAAAAGGATGGATGCAGCCACTTCAGAAGGGTGAGCAAGCAGCTGCTGGGATGCCTCTGTGCAAGGGTGCATCCTATGAGCTAAAGCTGTGCCAGCTGGGACAGCTGAATGACGTATAGCGTCTGTACCTCTGGAAGAGAGCGGAGGATAGCTTTAAGGGCTGCTAAACTAAAATAAACTGCAGTTGGAGAGAACATCTCAGGGGCAAGAGGAGGGTCCAGGTTTGGATTTTGAAAAGAAATTCTTCTGTCATGTTTCTGCCCTTAAAGCCATCTGGGCTGCAGATTGTGTAGCTTGATGTGACCTGACTCACGTGGCATTGAAAAGATGTTCTGGGGCTGGTGTTTCCAACAGATCTCAGAGCCAGAAGAGACGACTGATATCACTTCAGTGCCTCCTGTTCAGGCGTGCAGCTAGATGGGCAAATGCTCCAAGTAGCTCATTGAAGTTGAGCCTTCCTGAAGGGTAAAAAACTGAATGCTGCAACACGTAGTCTCAAAGTAGAAAGAAAGCGGATTATTTCGCATGCAACATTGACCAAAATCCTCTCTGGTTTTGGAGATGAAGAAGAGTGGGGTTTTTTTTTTTTTTGGTTGGTTTTTTGTGTGGGTTTTTTTTTGTGGTGGTGTTTTGTGTGTGGTGTTTTGTTTGTTTGTTTGTGGGGTTTTTTTTGCAACCCCCGTAGACTAGTGTGCAGCACAGCACTGCTCATAAAGGGAATACAATGACGGTGGTGCGGTGTAGGCAGTATTTGACTCTCAGTTGAACATCCTGGAACAAATGCAATTTCCCTGCTTAAAAAAAAAGCAACAGCAATTCATAATGATAAATGATGTAGCCAGTTCTATACAGAAGCAAATGTAGAAAACTGTTGGAAAGAAAATCTACACTTAAGGTCTGTAAAATCAGGCTTTTTGTATCTTCAAATATCCTTAGTACCTGTTGTCCAAGTATGGCTTGATAATTGCTTTCACTTGCTGAATTTTTTTTTCTGGATGTGGCATACCTGAGAATTTTCAATCTGTACCAAGCCTGTGATAAGCAGCTTTCTTTTGGCAAGAGGTCTCTGCGTTCCTCCTGCTGCTTTTCTCTTTATGGCTTAATTTCTTCGGCTTCGCCACAGTTTGATTTTATTTTACGGCTTGCAGCATGAGGTCCCCAAATCATTTATGTCCGTTAAGCAAACATCTATTTCTGGGATTGATGTTTTAATTTCATAAAACGCTTTCTAATGGGGGTCAGCTGCAGCCGTGAATTTGTAATGAGCGTTTGTTGGAAGCCCTGTCGAACGGCAGCGCTTAGCGCCGAGCATGCGAGGGTGCTTGTTCCAGCCCTCTGCAGATGGGCGATCTGTCAGAGGGGCTTTGCATGGCTCGCGCTCCTCGCCGTGCTGCTTGTGTTGGATCAGCCGCTCGCGCTGCCGGAGCCCCCGCGTTCGCCCTTTTGCGTGACCCCAGGAACGGTCCAGGACTGACGTCTGTATGAAGAAAGGGGTATCGGAGGTTCGGTTTTTGGATCCAGCTGGACACGGTCCCAAATAGAAAGAGCAACTATGTGTGCAAAGGAGTTGCATATTAAAAGTTACTAGGAGGTGTTTCTAGGAGCTCAACTAAGGGATGCTCTTTTGTAGCACACATGGGGATTTTGCCCTAAAATGGTTCAGAATATTTTGGTTCAGATTACAGCAAACGGAGCACCCAAACCTAGGTGTTGCTTTTGTGCCTAGCCACCGGGAAGACCCGCAGACCAACTGTTGTTGGCTGCTAGCTTGGCAGTGCAGGGCAGAAAGTCAGAGATGCCCGAGAGCACCTTGTACCGGCTTGGGACAATTGACCTGTTGCTTAGCATCAAACACCTCCTAATCGTTTGTGAGGGTTAGAAAAGCCCCAAGACACAGATTGCTTGTCCAAGACTCTGTTTAGGCAGAGTGCGCATAAGCCAGGACACAGGATTTTTGTTGAGTTCTGCATCTAGTGAAGTTAATTGGGGTCTTGTTTGTTTGCTAAAGCAGCACAGAGTGATTCCAAGCTGCTGGCTCTGTTCTTGGCCCTCAGGTCACCAGGCAGAGTGATACTGTATAAATTATAAAAGATATATATATTAGTTTGTGTATTCTTTCAGTATGTCCTTTCCCATCTTTGCTAATCTCTAGTAAATCAGTGTTTTGGGAAAGAAAGCAGAGGCATGAAAAACCTCATAGTAATAGGTTTTTAATAAATTGTCCCTTGAGCCCTTCATTTCATTTTCCACTTTAACATGCTTTGTCCTGCTGACAGTCCCTTCTCTTTGGGTAACATTTTAAAGTGTACTTCCTTTGCCAGACTTTTCCGAATGGATTTGGGATAGAATGTTAAGCATCCGATTAAATTTTGTGTTCTTCTGCCCCGCAACCTCCAGAGAAAATTCTGACTTTTCCAGAAGATGGAAACAGGTTCCTAATTCAAGTCAGTGAACTTCTTTTACCAGTGCCCTGAAATAATTTGCTTAGCAATCTTCCTGCCGGCTCTGACCAGGATATCTCTAGTGAGACTTGCAACCAGAGTAACCAGTTCATTTTTAATGGTAGTGCTGCCTTCTAGGATATAAAATTCCCTGTAACCTCTGATTTTATTCCAAGACGGCTGTCACGGACCCATCAGACAACAGAAGTTTTGTTGGCATGTGTTAAATTTCAACTGGTGGTTTTAATTGGTGAGGTTTTACACCTTCCTAAGCCCCGCTCGCTCACTGCAGTCACTTGTAAAGGGGGATGCATCATTCTGTGCCTGCTCTGTTTTTTCTGCTTTTCCTGGAGAGGTCTGTCACCGGCTTATTTGGACCACGCACGTGACCCAGCCTGGCAGCTCTACTGATCAACACCTATGTGACCTTGACTAACAGTGTTACACTTTTAATCTTTTTTTCTTCACTCTTCTTCCTTTTCCTTCCTAGTTCCCTTGCTCTCGTTTTTAAATTTTTTTTTTTTTACTTTTTAATACTTCTCCTCTTTTTCCCAGTGATTTTTGGAGTTGTTTTAGTACCAGTCTACAACAGGGCTTAAACCCTAGCAAATGGACACGGGTACCCATCCTGCAGTATTAGGGAGCCCTAACTGTCTGTAGCGGTGTTGGGGAGGAGGAAGAGGAGCAATGTGATGGCAGAGTGGAAGACATCTACATCCAGACAGGAGGACGCTTAAGCCAAAACTGAACTCGGCAACAACTGTCATAAGTCTATTGATTGGTTTAACTGGTGTTGGTACCCCAAGTTACGTAAAAGGATCTGGATGCTTAATTTTACCGTCTACTGACCACCCACAGGCACCTGTTCTTCTCTAAAAACGATGTCGATAGCTACCAGCGAGAATTATGTTCCACTTATGGCTGGAGCATTACACATAAATAACTTGTTAAGAGCTGTGGGAAACCTCCTGTTGTAACCGTCATCGTCTGATTGCAAGGAGTTGACGCTTTCCTGTGTTTGCCTTGTATTTCTCTATTAAGGACATACGATTATCCTGTAGCAAGTGGCATTGCTGTGCAGAGAAATCTATGCTCAATATCTCCAGCCTTAACCATTATCATGAGAAGAATGGATTTCTCCTCTTCTGTGTATTAAGGACGTGTTGTGACTTTGTGGAATCACTGCGGGAGTAAATGATGTATGAAATGAGAAATCTCTGCTCCGTGCGTGCAGACACAGCCAGCGCTGTAAAATGTTCAGCTCACATGCAGCCAGAAAAAAACCCTGAAGTGTCCAACATGACTCCTGCTTCTTTCTCTGGTAAACCGTGTTCCACCAGGTTTGGCTTAAATTTTTTCCTGGTGTGCTCACAAGTCTTGATTGATCATTATGGAGAGAGATGTCCATGCCAAATGTGGAGAGCACACTGCGTGCACATGATGAGACTCTTTAATGCTAGTCAAGGATGGATGCTCATTAGCTTGGGAGGAAGTTTCTTGCTCCTTCAGAGCCCCTAACTTTTATATATTTAAGCTATTACATAAACCTTCTTTTTGTAGATGTCACACCTTCCTCCTTTCCCCACACATCTGAACTGGACAAACTGAAACTGGCTGGTGTTCTGTGGAATTAATGCCCAAGTGAGTCTTGGAAAGTTTTGCAGTTTCCTGATTTTTATTGCCATATGTGGATAAAGCCTAAGGCTGATACTAAATCTGTGTACTGACACGCAGCTGCCCTTCCTCTGCATCAAAAAGAAAGCTGCCCCCAAAGCCGCGTGGCCAGCAGGGCGAGGGGGGGGTTCTGCCCCTCTGCCCCACTCTGGGCAGACCCCCCTGCAGTGCTGCGTCCAGCTCTGGAGCCCTCGACACAGGAGAGACATGGACCTGCTGGAGTGGGGCCAGAGGAGGCCCCAGCAATGCTCCGAGGGCTGGAACAGCTCCGCTGGGAGGACAGGCTGGGAGAGGGGCGGGGGGGGCAAAGCCGGGAGCAGAGAAGGCTCCGGGGAGACCTTCCTGCAGCTGCCAGGGCTGAGAGGGGCTGAGGAGAGAGATGGGGACAGACTGTTTAGCAGGGCCTGTAGCGACAGGACAAGGGGTGATGGTTTTAAACTAAAAGAGGGGAGATTCAGACTGGGTATAAGAAAGAAATTTTTTACAGTGAGGATGGTGAAACCCTGGCCCAGGTTGCCCAGAGAGGCGGTAGATGCCCCATCCGTGGAAATGTTCGAGGTCAGGTTGGACGGGACTCTGAGCAGCTTAAGCTAGTTGAAGATGTCCCTGCTCATGGCAGGGGGCTTGGACTGCTTGACCTTCAAAGGTCCTGTCCAACCCAAAGATTCTATGATTCCTCTGGCCCCTGATCCTCCTCCCCTGTCTCGCGCAGATGATCTCAGCATGTGCTTCCCTTGCAGAGAGCTTGTAGCTCAGACCAGTGTTTGGACAAGGGTGAGAAGCTGATGGCTTGTGGCTCGTGCTGCTTTGATGACCGGTGTCCAAGCTGCCTATAGAAAATCAACTATTGCTTCCAAAGGGCTCATTGAGACACCACCTCCAGTTACGGTGCTTGCTGGCTTGAACTTATGAGTGCGTAAGGTGCTGGTACGTTAATTAGCTCAGGCCCAGCTTCCATCAGTACTGTTGTGGCTTTGCAGACTTTTATTCACAGTACCTCTCTGTTGTCCAAGAGAGATTATAGGGCTTTGAGAAAAGAAAGAAGTTTTGCAAGTGGTGAGCTTGCCAAGGCGTTCGGATCTTGCAGCTTGTTCCATGGATATTTGGTACTACAAGATGGGAGGGAGCATGGTGAAGATGATGGTTACTAAAATTAAACAAATGGAAAGGAGTTCTGTTGGGCAAAAAATGCAGAGGAGGTTTTGTGAAACATTCAAAATTTTAAATGTGAGATTTAAGAAATTTCAAAGAAAAAAAAACCCCAAGCTCAGTAACAACTGTAGGAGACAGAAAAGATTCATATCAGAAAAAGCGTGCAAAATGTTGTAGTGGTCATTTCTGCTCTTTGGTGTATGGGTCAGACAAAAGGCATGTAATTTTACACTGAAAAATGGCAGCAACAGGAGTCTACAACTTCTTGTAAGGTAGTTTCGTGGGGCTAACAATACAGAACTACGTGTATTTTCTAAAATAATCTTACCTCTCTTTCTCAAAAGGAGATTCTGTAGTTCAGTGTGAATCTCTGCAAGGTCCTTGCAGAGAATTTGGTTGGAGAACAATTTGGAATTACTCACAAAGGACATTTTTCTTCCTATCTTTAACAACGAGGCAGAATGACTGAGCGATAACTCCCTTGGATTCATACCAAGAAGCTGCATCAGTGTTCCTGGGAGAGTGCCTGGAACTCACAAAAAAATATATCATCTTTTTAGCCAAGGCTAGATGAGTTATCAATTCAACACAGACTGTATCTCTCTCTGTTGCTGTAAGTGGCTCCTTCTTCCTACCTTAGTATTTGAGATGAACCCCTTCCCCTCGTCAGACTTCCCGTGTGACAGATAGGTGACGTTAACCCTTGGGATGCTTCAGGTCTGCTTCTCCTGCTCCCCTGGTTCAAGATAGCGTGAGGGACTGCATCTTGCCGTGGCGGTGACTGCGTTGCCGCCGTCTCTAGCTGCTCTTTCAGCCCTCCAGCTGCCATCACGCCTCCCTCCATCCCTCCGGCCATGGTTCCCAGCAGCGGGTGCTCTCCTTGCTGTGCCACGCTGAGGGAGGCAGGGCTGGGACCGAGCAGTGCTAACTGCTACTCCATCATAATCTGTTAGAAATCCTCTAAATGGTGCTTTTCTCCATCAAAATGTTAGATACGGATAATATGGGTACGGCTGACCTGTTGTAGTCCTGCAGACCCCTCGCCCGCTGTTTTTGGCAGAAACAACAAGAAACCCTTGTTGCATTTGTCATGTGTGGGGAAAAATGATGGTGTTCTGTGGCATTAGCTCCTTAACTGCCACCCTCAGTAAGTCTCTGCCAGGAACAAATACATCCAAACCAGGGAGCAGGGGGAGATGGGGGAAAAGTAGGTTTTATTTTGTTGTAGCAGTGCTGTGGCCGTGTTTGCTTTGCTGTGCATTTCAGGCATGCTTGATCATCTAGAAGAGCTTCTTCAGTGATTGCAGAACACAGCTGTTCACACGAGACCTGTAGCAAGGGTACCTGGCAGTTCTTTTAAGATTTTTTTTTTTTATTTTAAATCACAGATCTGTATGATTTTCTGTTAAGAAAATAGCTTTATCAAGAATTCATCTGAGGGCTTCCAGCAGGCTCTGAAAACAGTTTAACGTAGATCCACCTGCCATCCGATCTCTTACCAAGGACTGTTCTACAGAGTTGCAAGATTGGCTCTTACATCTTAAAAACATGGGAAGCGCATCTGTGCATGTTCATCTGGAGGTCGGTTTGCTTTCTGTGCAGCATGTGGTGCTCTTCAAATTCTTATGCTGCCATTTCATCCTTGACCTTCTCTGCCTTTGTGTGTTGAAAACAGCTGACTGACTGACCCTCCAGCTGCCATTTTCTGTGCTTGAACCCCTGTTCTGCTGCTGTTGAGTGAAACCCAATTTAAAACTTCTTCAGTTGTCCTCAGTGTTTCTGGAGAGAACCAGCTCTTGCAGGGCTTTTGCCAGCACAGCAGCCACTTGCAACTGGCTCCTGAGAGAGCATTTTCAAGAGTGCCATACCAACATGTCCCGGTCTGTTCTCCTCCGTGCGCTCTGTAGCAGGGCTCTTGTTGTGTTGAGCCTCCTCATTGATGTTATGTAGCATTTTAACATTTTATATTTCCCTTGCATTGCAATGCCATTATGTCTGCCGATTCTTTTCAGTATTATTTGTTGTAGCTGGCAAAAATAGCAGCTCAATAACTATCTCCCAGTTAGTTTCCAACCCATCCCTCTTTCAACATTTTTCTCAAATATGTTTTTTTTTGGGGTACCAGACAATATAATATACTGCTAATTGAGCAGATGAGGTATGAGTAGGTGGGGAGATATCTGCCCTATGGAGGCCTGTGCACAAAGAGGTGGTGGGCCAGGGGCTGCTGGGGTGGCATTTCTGGGCCTGATTAGCAGGTACGTACACATAATCGATACGTGAAATGTCTGCACATAGAGGTTTAATGTCTTTTTGGTGATTTGTATTTTGTAACTCAAGAAACTCTGCAAAGTTTGCTACAAACATGCAAAAAGAAAAAAGCTACATTTGTATAGTCTGAGTTTGGTTTATAGTGTGCATTAAAACCTAGGTTGTTTATTTTTCCTGACAGACTGTGATCAATTTGCCCTCAAAAGCAGTGGCACAGTGTTTCCTTGTCCTTTAACATAAACTCAAGAGAAAGTCTTTTCAGTGTCACGTGGAGTGTTTGGCCATTAGGAGATGACAGATGACTTCCATTTTGAGAAAGGCGCGTTTTATTCTTCTCTAGCGTAGCCCTGCAAAGGTCCCGGTGTAGTGAGCGATAGCATGCAAGGAGCTCTCTGTGAGGCTCTCACTTCAGTGGTTTGGGTTTTTGTTTTGTTTTCCTGTACAGGCTTATGTTTAGGAAAAATGGTAAGTAGATTCTTTGGTTTAGACTTTTGTCACAGTCTAATGGTTTCAGATGCACGTTTTATAGTAAAATTAATAGTCTGCTTTAAAAATAAAACCACAGAACATAACTGTGGTAATATAGTAATGTTTGTAGAGAAATGTAATAAGCTTGTGGTTGAAACCACTGTGCCTGGAAACCTGCAGAGCATGGCTGTGAGTGGGAGCCTCTCTGTCTGGGTTTTGAACCGAGGAGGGGACGTGGCTCACCTGAGTTCTGCAGAATGGTTCAATAAACCTCATTTTGTGACGCTGGATAGGACCTCTCCATTAGGGCAAACTGACGGCACTGGAGGCTTGAAGCCTTCTTTAAACAATGCACAAAAGAGGCATTGTGTGGTCTGTAACTGCGCAAGCTTCCCAAAGAGATTTATGTCTTTCATAAGTTTAGCTCACAGAGGCTCATTTTTTGTGTGTGCGTGAAGGCTTGATGCACCTAATAAACCCAGCCGCGTGTTGTGCTGTAATTGTAAATCCTGGACATCAACGTATTTCTCTTCCTTGCAACAACTCGTGAATGAATGCAGAGCTGCACAAAAAGGGATGGTTAATGACAGTGGTTAAGCATGATGTTATAGGCAGGTGTGGTTGGTAGATGAGCCAGCAATCCCATGGATGAGTCTTGGTCCTGATTTATATCATCCTCTGCCAGTAGCTAAACCTTGACTGTCTTTATACCCAAAAATGCCCAGGACATTTTTTGGCATTTAGGAATTGTTTTTGTCTTTATTTTCAGGAGGGAGATCTTCTTATCACCCATGTTCATGGACCATAGCATTTGAACTGCCTTCCTTCCTTGTTGGGAAGGAGAGGAGGAAGCAAGCAGCTTTCATATTCAGCTTTTGGTTATGGTAGGTGCATTGGGACAGACGGGCAGAGTGGCTGCCGAGAGGCTTAATCCGTTCCTATTAACTTGCATACTGACTTCTCCCGAGAGCTTACACAGCTCCCTCTTAACCTTCTTCTCTGCTTAATGGCCTCACATCTTTATCCTCTGAAAGAGGGGAGGATTCTTCAACCCACAGGAGAAGATGTGCTGCATGATCGTTACCATGTTAAATCTGTACGCTTTGATTCCTGGTTTGCCAGGAAAATGCTCTCTGCGATGTTTCAGCCGTGAGCATCTTTTCCCTGGCTCCTCCGTACCTTGTGAACCTTCTCGGCTTTCTTCTTAGGCTGCCTCCTTCTGGAGAGGTCTCCAGCCAGGGATATGTGCTGGCAGCCAGCCCTAACAGGAGGAAGGAAAGCACCGTGATGGGGACATGAACTCCTCTCTGGAGCTTAGTTTGGAGTGAAGCTTTGGAATAAGGAACTACATGAACATTTTGCGTTCTTTAAGGCTTAGGGACCAAAATTTATGCACAGAGCAAGGCTTGTGCATCACTGGTTTTCCAGATGGGGCTGTAGCTGGATTAAGTTTTTAAGTTGTTCAGAAATGACGGCTAAAGGCTTGCCTATGGGCACAGATTGACTGTGTGTTGCATGCCCAGAGTTCATTTTGGACTGCTGTGTACCTGCAGAACTGATCTGTGCATGAGTAGTTCCACCACGTACAGCTCCCGCTGCCCCGAGCAGCAGCAGAGACTGTAGTCAGATGTGCTGCGGCTCCACGGGTTAGCGGCGTTGGGGCGACTGGCATGTTGCACCTCCCGATTTGTTGTACTGTCATTAATGCTAATGTTGCACTGTTTACGTTAACGTAATTACATTAACATAAACAAAATATTTATATAAAAGTCATTGCAAGAGAAAAATCACTTTCACCCTCTTATCCTGTCTTGCATCTCCCTGTTGCCTGGTCTTTTTTATAACATACCTTTTAACCTTCACTTATATTCCTATTAAAAGACCCCAAAGATCTTGAAAGTGCAGCTGATAAGTAGTAAGATTAACTTATGCTAGAGCAAGAACGGTGTCAGTCTTTCAGCTACATTGTCCAAAGCAAGTGCTTCTGAATCCTGTTTTCTGTGTAAAGGAGGAGATTTTCAAGGGCATGGCATTACATGACATCAAGAGGAATTAAAGGCTACGTTTTCAAAAGAATCTATGTGGACTGAAGGCCAAATTTAATCAGAAATCAGTAAGAGTTGAGCTTAGACAGTTGCATGTGCTTGCTTAAATTAAGTTCACTTCATCGATAGGGCTGCTCAGCAGTGTGTTAAGATAAAAAGATGTAAAAGTTTCCGCAGGATTGCAATTCTAGCGACTTTGGAAAATCAAAGCATTTAACTTTCATATGTTTTTGGAAATCTCTTCTTTAATCTCAAGACGTAGCTTGAGGAGCCTAATTTTAGGTATCTAGTACTAAAAATCTTGGCCTCTCTGCCTGAGGAATACTTTTTTCTCCCAGAAAGCAAGGGCGCTTTATTATACTGAGACCAAAGGTTATAGTAATTATAATTAATAATAATAATAGTCTCAGATTTTTTTTTTCCCTATTGCTGTTTTCAACCACAGGAGGATCTTAAAACTTTTTTTTAAAATCAGTTGCTCCAGGGCAGAAACTTGTATGTCAAGTTTCACCCTAGAGCAAACTCATATTTTCAACTTGAAAATATAGAGTTGAACGGAAATGCTGACAGTCTTCTAACGACACAGCTCTAGCTAGCAAGAGTGAGGGGGATAATGCATGATGGTCTGGATCTTCTGTGACATTAATCTGTATGAGAGAAGAAAGAGATTTGATAAGTCCAGCTACACCAGTCATGAGTTGTTAGGTCTTTTCCATGTCTTGAAGATGAATGTCAGGAAGTACCTAAGGCAGCCCATATATTCTTTAGACTTTTGCTCTGAATTATTTAAGCATATTCATACCTGTTTTTACACCGTGTTACATCTGCGGCAGTGTGACAGAGATACTGTGGTTTATACAGACCACTGAAGTAAAAAGATAATTTTCAAGCAGCAATCACTGAAGAGGGTACCTGTATTTTGTCCACCTTTTCCATCTTATCTGCGATATCTTGTTAAAGACCACGTTTTTTCATTTGCTGTCCTTCCTGTTAAATTACTTGTTCTTCCATTTGACCTTGTTCAGGTCAAACTGGAAGTTTTTGCTGGTCAAAAAAACTGGAGGGTTTTGCTTGCTTTTTTGTTTCTGTTTGATGTTAGTCCCAGCTCTTACATATATGCTTGAGGTTAAGCAAGTGCTCAGTGGCTTTTGTACAGCAAGGCAGCTGTGTTCCCTTGGACGTACAGGTGGAGGGTTGGGGGCTTGCTTTTTTTTTTATTTCCAATTGAAGTCCAGGGCAATATGCTGTGTTGCATGCTAGTGGGAATACTCATGTTTTTAAAATTAAGCACAAATAATTAAACATAAGTAGTTGCTGGACCAGTGCTTCTGGCTCTGATCCTGCAGAGGATCTGTGTGCATGGGCTCCTGTGTCCCCGTGGAAGTCTGCTGGGCATATGGGATATATCAGGACTGGTGGGACAGGAGCTCAGGGTGTTGGGAAAGGTAGTTTTAGTTAGAGAGGAAAGGCAGGGAGAGAGGATCAAGGGTGACATCTTGGCTCATGCAGGACCTTGGCAAGGGTCTCATAGCCCACGTGAAAGCCTTGCTTCCTTTTAGACTATGAAACTTAAAGCTTTTACTAGTGCCTCAGAGACACATGCTCCTGGGTATTCTCTTTACCCCTCTCCCTTCGTCCTTTGACCAGAAACAGAAAACAGTGCAGATGCAATGAAGCACTTCCACACAAGTGAGCGTTTTGTGCGTGAGTGGGCAGCGTGCATGTACCAGCCACCTGTACCTTTGCTTTGCTCCCCCATTCATGAATTATACAGCTCTCTTTAAAGTGCTCTCTTCGACACTGAAAACAGCTCCTGGGACACTACTCGTCAGGATTTAGGTTTCCAGGAGCATAAGTGCAGTACCTTCCCTCAGACTTAAATTCACTTTAAAAATCCATTACAGGCCCTATTATCAAGGGCGCTATTAAACCCCTGTAGCATTCATCTCTTTGGTATATACATTAAGTGGATGATCTATTTCCAGACTAGAAGGTACTACGACACCATGTATCACAAAGCTGCAGGTATTTCCATGCTGGCAGTTAGATACTTGGCTTGATTTGGAAGGATGCTAAACACATGTAGTTTTCTGCAATGCCAGGCATTGTCATGTGTCCAGGTAAATTTGATGTGAGTATTAAGCAGAGCTGGGCCGGATTGTGTTCTCCCATGAAAAGGTTGGCGGTTCTTACTGAAAGGAGAGAAATTCCAGGTAGAAATGGCAGCAGATACCCATCCCATCCCTGTCTTTTAGCCAGGAGTTGAGGCTTCCTTTCTTGCCTGTACAAATCTGCCCCACTATTTGTTTCATTCGCCTATAGTAGTGTTTTAAGGTCCAGATCTACTTAAGCACATCTTTTGCTTTAAGGTTGTTAATAGCCACAAGTTCATGGGACTGTTCACATGCATGGGGAAAAGCACATTAGGCGACCAGAAGCACTAACTGCCCCTTCACCTCTACCTAACTATAGTTCGGAGTATTTGCAGTTCTTCCCTCAAGCCAAGATGTTTCTTTGAAAACCAAGGGTGTGTCACAAAGCTTTATCGTGAGTTTAGTTCTGAGTTCAATACACTTTACCAGCAGTATTAATTTTTTGCCTAGAGTGGGGTGCGATGGGCTTTGTGCATCAGAGTTGTCTGTTTTTTATCAGTTGAAGGTGTTCCGGTTGTAAGGTAGTGTGAGTTAAGGCGCTTGCTTACCCCCATGCTTGTGGGATGTCATGGGCAGAAAAGGAGGGCTTGCACCAGCAACTGGGACCCCAGACCTTGATCTGCAAGATCGGCGTTGAGGTCCCTGCAGTACGGGAGCCTGGGGCAAGTTGGTGCGTGGTCACACTGTGCGTTGGGGCGGTGCTGGCTGAGCAGCAGCCAAAATAGCACTGGTGCCGTGCCCGTGGCATTGCGATGAAACTAGTTTTGCACCCTAGTGAGGAAGATGCTAGGACGAGATCCCTGCCCTTTTTCATCACCGGGGTGGTACGTGCATCCACAGCTGCGAGGCTTCAGGTGCTACAGGAGGAGCCAGGGCCCCGGTGGGAATGGGGACATAGATGGTGTCTGAAGCATCTCCTTTTGTGCTCTCAGGGCCCTTGAATGTGCCAGGAGGAAGGATTATCATGAGTTAAGTTTGCTGCTGGACAAATTGAGTTTCTGCCTCTTTCCAGAGGCTGCCTCTGACCTCAGGCAAGTCATTTGGCTCAGACCCTCATCGTTCATTTGTATTTCCAAACATGATTTAACATGTAATGAAATTGGTGGAAGTTGGAGTCTAAATACCCTTAAACACCTGATTATAGGTGCTTGTCTCGAAAATCTTGCAGGCTATGCAAATGGTGTGTCAGATGCCTAAAGTAGAGCCCTCATTTAACCAGAGGGTGGAAAACTTTTTTCTATCTTTTCTATATCACAGCTGGAAATATCCAGTCTGTAAAAGAAATGGTTAGTAAAAAGAGAGCCATTAGGTCTGTGTGGGTTGGTTGTGTGTGGTTTTTTTTTGTCAACCCCTACAGCCACCAGCTGGTTCCATGTATATGTGTTTTATATGCAGCACGATCAGGACGGCCAGACTTTTTGCTGTTTGCAGTGAGCTCTATTCAAAGTAACAAACACATTTGTGCTGCCTCGGTGGGAAAGAAAATCTGTTGCGTCGAGGACTTAAGCTTCTGCAGTTCGCTGCGGCATGTGTGAGCATCATGCACCGACATAAGATGGAATGGAAAGGAGTTAAGAGCTCCCAAGATGACGAATTTGCTGATGTACACCGGTTTCGAAATGTGCAGCTCGTGCTGTGGATGAGGCCGGGGTGTGTAACGGGTTGTGATGCACTTCAGCAATCTGATGGGGTGATGACATGGGAGATAACTGGGGATGTAGTAATGCTGCTTGGATCCACTCCAGCAGACATGCCTTCTCGCTTCTGTAGCGCCTTTTCTTTAATGTCTGCACATTCTTCACCTTCCTTATCTTAATCACGTCTTGCTGCCTTTGAAAGGCAGCACTCTGATATTATTGGTATTTTGTTTAGGTTTTGTGCTAGCATGCTAGCGTTGCATGAGCTAGGTCTGTTGTGTGGTTAGAATTTTCAAGGGGTGCACAGACATATTGAGATATTAGAAAAATAGCGTTTTTTCCAGGAGAAAATTCACCCTATGGAAATCACTAATTTTCCTTCTGATTCCATTAAAGTTTCATTTAGACGTACGTACTTTAAAGCAAAGGCTGTTCTTCCTTTGCCATTACCTATGTTGTATTTATACTTGTGTCGCAAGATCTGAAATGTTTGTGCCTCAAAAGACAAAATCAAGAGGTCTGCAACTAAATTTATTGTTGAGATAACACTAAAACAGGAAAAATGCCAGCGGGCTCTGGAAGGTACGTGTCTGGCCTCTGCTTGGAGAGCTCTCGTCAGCCCTCACCCTGGCCGTCCAGCATGAGCCCTGCGTGCTTGCCTGCTGCTTTGCCAGCAAAAGATGCAGAATGCAAGTTTAAATGCAAAGAGGAATTATTAGCATTGTTCTTGCCTTTGGCTACCTTTAATTACTATCATTATTTGTTCTGGACCGAATGCCTGAGTCGCAGTGCTGTCATTTCTCCGCTCTGTCGTCAGCCTGGTGGTGCAAGGGACGGCAACAGCAAAGCAGCGGTGTCACTGCTGCTGCAACGCCAGCCTGTCGGCGACTCCTGCTCCTGCAGTGGAATGGTCACCACTTCAGGATTAAAGAACATCCTTTATTTTGCAGTGTCTTAATGCTTGAAAACGTTTCATTGCCAAGCCCAAGTCGGATGCACAGAAAGATGTGAGAAATCTGCGTTTCCTCCGCTTGTCTCCTCATCGCCGTCGCTGGCTCCACCATTTGGCTGCCGCCTTCAATACTTGACTGTTGCCTCTGGGACTTTCATGTTTCTCTGATCCTCTAAGTGCTCTTTCTGCAGCAGTTAGGGAACTGAAAATGTGTATCTTAGGTTAGAGTTTTAGGGGTGTGATTGATGTCACGTTAGATGGGAATAAGTTGGGTATCTGTTTTACTGATCTGCTGGGCTGACACACTGGTGAGTGGCAGCACTTGGATAACCTGAGTCCTTCCATGAGTGGCTGCAGTGAGACATTCACAGCTTCCTAAAGCTTTGGCTTTTGAGGCTGAAACTCTCCAGACTTGCCCTGGACTGTCTTTAGTTAATTTATGTGTATATATATGCCTGTGAACTGTTTTTTAGCCATAAGCAGCCTTAGTGAGTCTCCGCTCTGAAAGTGATTTAACCAGCTTCTCTGTGTTTCTGTAGCAATAATACGATGTGCAGAAATGACTAGAAAAAGGTCACTGGTTACGTGCCTCTAACCGTGGTGTTGGTGTGTTGTGTGTGGGGATTCTTGCTCTATCCATAGCTCAAATGATTGGGGATTAAAAACAACCTCAACCCACTACGGTGTAAGACTTTTGCGGCTGCTTAGCACGTTGGGAGGTTAAATGAAACCTAAGGATCCCGGGCTGTCGGGTGGGATTCAGAGAGGTACGCCCGTGAGCTCCGCGCAGCCCGGGTGGAAGGAGAGGGGTGATTAGGCTGCCTTCCTCCTCAGAGAGCCGCGACAGCTCTCGTGTGTTCGGTAACACTGCAGTTCAATAGCTGCATGCTAACACAAACTCATCTGTCTTCATTTACTATCCTGCTGCTGTTCTTTCCTTTTCTTTCTGCTTACGTTAGTGTTGCGGGTAGTTGACACGACTAGTTTATCAGCTCAGTAGGACTAAGCCTAGGTATTGCCCGGTCAGGAGACATCGCGAGGGTGCAGCAGGGATGCCCGTGGTGGCAGAGAGCTCTTGAGTTGGCACCATGCCAGCGTCTGTGTGATGCTGTAGCCGGTGATTGAACTTCGAGAGAGTTTTAATCTGTGGTCCTGATGCAGTGTGACTGCTAAAGAGCTTTGGGCTCTTCCAGGAACCTGGTATCAGCTCATCTGGCTGCATGCAAATAACAGATTTTCTACCTAAACCTGGGTGCAGCGTCATTAGGGATTTATCTCCCTCCTTTCTTTGCTGATAGGTTATTGCAACCGTGTGTTGTTACCTCAGTGCGGATTTATGAAGCAGATTGCTTGAGAGTAGTGTGCTGGAAGGAGGGTAAATTAGCTTTACGAGGCTATTGTTGGTAGTTTGGGCCATGAGGTATTTGGTAGCTGATGCCAACGGATGGATTTTGTTTAAACTTAACGTTATAGCTAATCATGTAAATGAAAACATGATGTGCTTATTTTACACAGGGGAGCAGTGACTACATTAGTATGAATATGGGATCAAACCTGAGAAGAAAAGTTACTGAAATTTTTTCCTGGCCATTGATTGAGATTACCTGAAAGCTTATACCAGAACCTCAGAATTTCATCTGTTACTAATAGTAGGAAATAGGACTTAGTATGTGATTACTAAGTCTAGGATATCATAGGATTAGACTTTGTGTATGTGCAATGATTTACAGCTGTTTATTATTATTGCATTTGACTATGATAGACTGCATAGACTAACGCAGAATTCACAAAGGCAGTTTTAATAAACGCCAGAAATATGCACAGCAGAGTTTTGGTTTTTTTTAACATAAAGAGCAAGTTACTTTCTGCAGACAATTACAGGCATGTAACATATGGGGAATTATGGAATGAGGTCTGCAATTGCCCTGTATTTATTTCAAGTTCATATGGGAAACATTTATTTTGCTTCTTCGTGGAGACACATTCCTGTGCAGTCTGCTCTTTGGCACGGACACCGCGGGTCCCGTGGAGCTGCCGCACCCCGCACACAGCCCTGTGTTTGAAAAATATTTGCGCTTTCATTGCCTTATGGTCTCCCTGTAAGGTAAGAGGTAGGTGGTGCTTGGAAATGTTGGATTTTATAGGTATTAAGGTTGAAGAATAAGAGAAAACTGTAATTATAAACAAAAAGTCCAGTAAACTTAGCCTAGGAAGTTATGTGAGCTTCTCTGACAGTAATACTAATAGGTACATGTTGCTCCTCAGGCACTAATAAAAGTTTCCTGCTGGTAATTTGTGATGCACTTGCCTTTCCTTCCCCTCCTACGTTGTGTAGCCCAATAGTAGTCAGCAGACTACAGGATTTTCTCTCCTGAATGAGATGCAGCCCTTCTCTCCAGCCTTGAGAGGGGAGGGATGTTCATTTTATAAAACACAGGCGAGTGTTTAAAAATAAGTCAGTGGAGTGGCAGCCAGTGTTGGCTGGAGGTGCGAGTTTTGACATTGCAAAAGATAAAAGCAGATTCGGCAAAACTCTGGTTAGTCCCTGAAGTCTAACCAATACAATAATCAAATCCCATACAGTTTACTGGTCTCAAATACAACATAGTTTGTGGTTACCGTCCTTTTTTGTTTGGCACTAGCACGCAGAGCCCTCAGTCCTGGTCAGATCCCTGCTGAGGCACGTCCCGAGGGTGATAAAGTCATACTGATTAACATCATCTTCCTGGAGTCTTGCAGTCACCTTAACTATATTGCATTTATTGTTGTTGTCATTAGTTATTTGTACCTAGGTTGTGTTTAGGAAACCCAGTCATGTATCACGATCTCATTGAGTTAGGCTCGGTACAAATAAACAATAAAAAGACACACTGCTTCACAGACCTTACAGTTAAGGACTTAACTAATTACTCTAATCTGTGCAAAAATTGGAGAATTTGCCCTGAGACCTTCTGAAAAATTAGTAAACATATATTGTCTTTTTTTTCTGTCAGATATTCTCACCCTGAGGTTTTCATCTCTGCTCTCGATTACGTAGGAGCGCAAGACTAGCCGTGCTGGGACATCAGGGCGTAGCCAACAACGTCCGCTTCGCCCTCGCTTACTCGAAGTACCTTCTAGTGCCCACTTGCCTCCCGCACCAGGGAGCGGGCTGGTATTGAACGGTGTGCAGTGGTTTCTCTTCGGCTTTGCAGGGAATCTTCACGTGTTGGCTGGCAGGAGGGTGAGGGTCATTTTGGGGGACATATGTGGACGTGCTGGCTTTGTAGCACGTGTGCTGTTTGTCTCTTTCAAAAGACTCGGTCCGGGGAGGATTGATTTTTGAGGTTGGTCTGGTTGAAATGAACACCACATTTCTTACAAGAGCGTATGCATTGAAAGTATGACAAATTATTCGTCTAAAGGATGTGATACTGTCCTTCTAAATATATCCTCTCAGGAATCTGACCTTTTAAAAAGGAAATTTTATTTTTTTTCAGCAAGTTATTTTCTAGTAGCTCAAACTATACATGCCTTTCTTACCAGCCCCATAACTATACCCAGTTTGGAGCTGAAACCTTGAGTGACACAGCTATATTTAATATTTTTGTGCTGTATTTTTATGTGTCTTATTCTCCCCTTCCTTTCCCTCCCAGCATAGATCGTTAAGCATGTGTATGCACATAGGAAAAAGCCTGGTTCAAACTGCTACTCATCTGCCTGAGACCAAAGTTAGGTTTGTATCTTCAAGAAGTGATGACAGGTACTAGTAGGTAACGGGGGTGATGTGTCACAGAGGAAACTTCTCCTGTGTCTGAAACGAGATTCAGTAAGTTTTCAGCTCCAAATGGTAGTGACCCTCAGCAAATTGGTCAGCTTTAGATAAAAAGGAATCTGTCTTAAGGCTTACTGAAATAAGGTGAAGGACTCCCGTGAAGTCAGACTGCCATGAAGCCATTAGCAACTTAGGTTCAGTAGTTCAGATACTTGTTTTAATCTGTAGAAGAAGGTATGGAGTGTAATTGCCAATATTGCAGTGCCTTCAGGTGCTGTCATGCAGGTTGCAAGCCACGTGCCCTTCCACCCAGGGATCATGACTTTGGTTTGTGAGGCATATAACTTACTTTTACTCATGCAAATGAATCTAATGGCTTGCTTTTAAGTTCATGCAGAGCACAGCAAAGTGCCAGGAGCTTTTCAGGTTCATGGGTCCCTTCTGCGTTTCTGCCAGGGAAGGGTCTCAGAGTTACGAAGTTAAACTCCAGATTTCAGATATAAAAGTCTTGCAGTCATTGTTTCAAGCCCAAGTGCATACCTGAATTGCGGATTGATTCCAAATCAGCACCAGCCTCTGACCGTGTTTAACGTGCTAGGTTGGAGTCTGGATTTCTGATGGTAGTATGTTTCTATCAATAATTTGAAAACACCAATTGGAACACCAATATCCCTCTCTCTGATAGAAAGAAGGCACTTCAGCATGTCGGTGTCACTGGAGGATGTTTCTGAGGACCCTGAATGTGTCTAGGGGTGAGATGCCCAAGGTAAGGGGTGAATTGTGGTACAGGAAGTGTAGGAAAAAGGAAAGGAAGGGCTGGGTGGCACACAGGTCGGGTTTGTGGGTGGAGGTCTGGGCCTGTGGTCTGGAAAGGCACTTGGCTGTGGAGAGGCGAGGAGGACTGCGAGTGCAGGGTTATTGCAGTAGTGCCTGGTGGTCAAAGTAGAAGCAGAGGTGTGAACTCTTGGCGTGATGGAAAACTTGACGCTGGACAAGCAGTGCTGAAGAGCAAGTGCTTACAATACTTTAGTCTTCCACATTCCACTCTGAGAGTGTGTACTGTGAACTAAAAATTTAAGCCCAAAAGGTGAGTTGGGAGAGTGACTCACTGCTCTCCCTGCCTTTCTTTGCTTCCTGCCCAACATTTCTTATTCTCTTTCAATTGTAGATCCAAGTTGCTCTCATGTGTTTTCAAAAGGTGATATATATACCCTTAATAAGTAAACATGGAGAAATGAATGTAATGCTTTTGTTTTTTCTTTTGACCCACATCTGAAGCGGCAACTGTGTTTTGCTCATAAATAAATAATTTCCCCAAGCAGAATGCAATCTCTGCAAACTCGGGATATGTGAGAGGTTTTGTCGTGGCAAGTGGGAAGAAAAAAAGTGGCAGGGGCCGGGGGGGGGGGGTTGGGGGAGGGG
>NW_010527716.1:21417-24713 GCF_000687285.1 Phaethon lepturus
AAAGAAACGGTCCCCTTCAGCCCTCGTGTGACTTGGGGAGAATGTGACCCTGTCGTGACTAGAGGAAGGTGTCCCCAGTTTAGGTCCTCAGCTCCCTTTGTCTACCCTGAGCTCCCAGTAAGGTGTGGCTTTCATTCCCTGCTGTAAGCACTGGATTTGTAACTGGGGGGGATTGTAAAGCAATACCCTCCTTTTCTGAAAAGAGCATCTTTTTAGGTCATCTTTTCCACAGCATTTCAAGGACCTGCTTGAGCAGTGAAGGGTTGGGGCTCAGGATTTGGCAGCTTAATGTCCACTGCGTCTGTGTTTTCCACTGGGAATTTGATTCCCCAGTAAACCTGACCTGGAAAGGCAAGGAGCTGCTAAATGAGGTTGGTGACCCTGAGTATTGTACAACAACCTTTTTTCCCCCTGAAGTCCTTTAATCTGCTGAAGGGTGAAGAGGGCAGGCTTTGCGAGGTGGGTGTTAATTGCATTTCTCCCTAGATAGGTGGAGGGGCGAGAGGAAGCTAAAACACACTGTTTGAGTAGTGCAAGATACTTCCCAAATTGCTTAAGAATGATGAATTTGGGGATTAATTAAAATACAGTCTTAACGACTTCACTTTCTCCCTGAATGTCTAGAACAAGCAATGGCAAGAAGTTTAATTTTTTTTTTTAACTGTTAAGTATCGACATGAAAAGGACAGTTGATTCCTGTGTGCTGGGGAGCTACAGGGTTACTCATTAGCACCATTTTTAAGGGTGAGTCCATTTATTTCATGGGAATCTGGGTGGGAGCCTCTGGCCTGATTGTGGCTCCTCCAGGGCAGGATCCGGCCATGACTGGGTGCAGGGTATGTGGTCCTGGGGGGGCAAGGGCTGAAGCGTTCGAGGGATGTGGTGTAGAAGGGAGGCTGCCCTGATCAGCAGGGGATTTAAGGGACGGAGATAAGGTGAAGGTAGGGTGGAGAGACAGAAGAAGAAAGTATGTGTGCTAGAGGGCTGGGAGGGTGGGAGGGAAAAGGGCGATGAGGGTTGCATCTGCATGGGAAGTTGCGGCACCATACGGCTAATGCAGGGCAGTTCCTCCCGGAGAGGTTTGCCAAAGGCCACGTTTTGTGAGACCTCTTATTTTCTACTTGGGGACCAGAAAGCAAAGTGGCAAGTGTGCACTGTCCTGACGTGGCCGGCGGTGGGCACACCCCTGGGGCGTGTGGGAATCTCTGCCACAGGGCAGGAGGGTTATGGAGGCTGGTCCACGGACACACCACACATGTCAGCGCTTGCTCCACCTCTAGGGGCTTCTTGTCATAATTTTAATTGAATGCATTGCTCTCAAAAAAACCTGCAAACGCTCTGCTCTTGCAAATAACAAAATCCTGTCAAACACTGTAGCAGGCGAAGCTGGCGCACTGGTCCTTCAAAATCAGCTGTGCAACCTGGGGCTTGGCTCTTGGCTCTCGGCGTGAGGCGGTCAGCGTACGGCTGCCGTGCGGTCAGTGCTCGGGCGTGACCCGTCACTCGGTCTTGGTCGCTCAAGAGTGAGGGCCTCTGGAGGAAGCCCCCCTGCCATCGTGTCCTGTCCTGAGTCATGTTCTTCACCTCGTGGAACAGACAGTCTTCCGCAGGATTCACTTTAGGATTTCAGCAGCTTTTACTGCTGTAGCCCAGATTTTTTGTTCTGGAGGCAGTAAGCTCTTTAATTTCACAGGGACTCAGATCCTGTCTCTAAACACTGATTTTTCTGGCTAAGTCACCTTGGACAAATTGCTTTCTGTGTTTGACCATCTAGAAAAGGAGAGAGGTAAGTTTTGTCTTGTGTTCTCTTGGAGCACCAAACACAATGGGACCGAGACCCTGTTGTACCATGTACCCTATTGAACCACGTGTTTTCCAAAAAGAACAAGGACAGTCCTACTTCAGGTAGCTTAAAAATCTGAGTCATATATTTAGCTCCCTCTCAGGAGTACTTTGAGCATTAATTATGTTTTTAAAGCACTCAGTGCCTATCATCAGGAGCTCTCTATAGAAACACAGAGTTAAATAGTCACAGATCTGTGGTCTCTTAGGAATTGTTCCCGATGCTGTACAGCATAACCAGTCATAAATTTGCATTGATGCTGGAGAGCAAGCTCTGTTTTTCCTTCCGTTAGATGCCTGTCTGGCAAAGCACTTAAGCTTATGCTTTACTTGAACAGTTGCACCGAGTTTCAGTAACTTGGGTTTGGTAGCAAAGTACTTGAACCTAAAGAAAGCTCTGCCCTCACCATATAGAGACTAATACATACTAGAGCAATTCCAGGTTTTTATCTAAGAGGTATCTGTTGTGCTTGTATGTTCATTACAGTAGCACATATTTTACATAAACCACTTTGGATCCATTAATAGCGGGTGTTTTTGGAGAATGCAGATGTGCACAAGAATAAAGGCATCACAAGGGAGAATTATTTCTCTCTGATGAACAAATGAGCACCTTTATTTCTGTCCTTATATGTTGCAAGTCATGGTGTGTCACCCCTATGACCTATTTGCAAAGTACAAACAGATGGGAAGAAATTTAAAGAGCAAAAGCGCTCCCTGGGGCGTCCTGGATGTCTGAGAGCACTGAATGCACACCAGTGAACCAACAACAAATTGTCTCGGTTGCTGAGTGAGAATAGCATCTGAGCACAGCCAGAACGAGTATTATAAAAGAAATTAAATGCACTAAGCAAAACCCTGTAAAATAGACTTTCTTGACCTTAAAAAGTAAGTAGTAAGTTCACAGCTCAGTAAAACGCAATTAGCAGGAAGAAGCCTGCGCACACACGCTGAAGATGCACATGTTAACCTGGGTTTCTGGGTATCTGCAGCTCTGCCAACATAATAATTACATGTTGCCTTTAAAATGTTTGTTCTTTTGGGAAAGCCCACTGTGGGCGAGGTCATCTCTTTTCTAACGTTGGTCTTTAAAGAATAGTTTAATGAGCAGATTTAGGCATATCCTAGGGAGGAATAATATGGATCAAAGGGCCCCTGTAGAGAAACTTGGAAGCACGCTGAGGACCCGTCTGAAAAATGGTATTTTTTAGGGTACGGTCCCACATGCCTCCCCCCCCCTTCCCAACTTTTTGGCATGTTGTCTCAGTGATGTGGGTACTGTGCTTGGGGCCGTGGGTTAAAAATACCGCCCATGCTTGCTTCCTGCCCCCAGTCTTCAGGAGTGGGAGCTGGGGAAGGAGGAGGGAGCTCCTTGGTTGGCCTCATCAACCTCTGTAAGGTTTTACAGCCTGACCTGGTACAGCGGTGTTGTGGTTTGAGCCGGCAGGCAGCTA
>NW_010527716.1:24725-28222 GCF_000687285.1 Phaethon lepturus
GGGGGCGGGGGGGGGGAAGTAAAATTCGTGGGTTGAGATAAAGACAGTTTAATAGGACAGAAAAAGAAGGGGAAAAAAATGATAACAGAATATATAAAGTAAGTGATGCACAATGCAGTTGCTCACCACCCGCTGACCGATGCCCAGCCCCTTCCCGAGCTGCCGCCCTCCTGGCCAACTGCCCCGGCTTTATATACTGGGCATGACGTCGGATGCTGTGGGATATAATTTCTGGCCAGGCTGGGTCCCCCCCGCCTCCCCGCTGGCAGAGCAGAGCATGAGAAGCTGGACAGTCCTTGACTGCTTAGCAACAACTGAAAACACCAGTATGTTATCAACATTGTTTTCATCCCAAATCCAAAGCACAGCACTATACCAGCTATCAGGAAAAAACTAACTCCAGAAAATTAACTCTGTCCCAGCCAAAACCAGGACAAGCAGTTTGGTGACTGTCTCCAGTTTTCTGCCCTTTCCCATTCCCTGGCTCCCTGTGGCTCTGCGGAGGAGGTGCCTCGTGTGTGAGGCTGACACAATTTGTGTGCTGAACGTGTAACCTATTGTGTAACCAGAAAACCCAAAACGGATGTGCTAAAGTATGGTATTTCTTAATTTCCTTTCATGTACCAAATGGCAACTTTTTTTCCCCTTTCCAACAGGCTAATCTATATAGAGAAAAAATATTTTACAAAAAGGAAAACAAGAACATGCATTAAAAGAAACCACAAACACTAACAGCTTGTTATAGAAACACGATCTGGAAATAACAGATTCCTTGTGAAAATAAAAGTGCAAAATATTATTTTTAACCTTTAAATGGGGTTTAAAAAATGTTGGCTTGTGCTTTGTGGGTTTTGTTCTTTTTCTGTTTCCATACTTGTTCCTGTGGCTCTGCTCTTGTTCCCGGGGGTAGTCCTGTCCCACTGTGAGTGTAACTCTAGTTGCAGTTTCTCTGGAGGCAAGATAGATTTAAGAAATTTTCATTTCCCCACCTTTTTCTGCATGGTCCTGTGCTGGCACTGAAGCTCGGCATCTCTGTAGCATGCCCAAGCAGCAGCTCTGCCTGGATGCGAAAGGGTTGTGATGGGGGTGGGAATAGACTGTATTACCCAAAGAAGTTAAGTTTTACACTGGAACATAAAAGCAGCAATGCAGAGTCAAACAAAAGGTTTGTCTGACCGTGGGTTTCTGACAGTGGCTGGTAAGAGTGACCATCTGAGGATGAATGGTTTGCAGAACAGCCCCACAGCTTGCTGCATCAGCATGAATGAGAGGGGTGATGTTTTGCTGCTGAGGGCAGAAGAGTTTGGCAACTTCTTAAACTGCCTGAAGATGTTACAATGAGCAACATACCATAATTTTCCTTTCTGCTTTCTGACACTTGGGTTGGCTCTCAAAAGAAATGAGGAGATCTCAGTGCGGAATCATGGAATAGTTTGGATTGGAAGGGACCTTTAAAGAGTGTCTAGTTCCAGCGGTTGCTCAAAGCCTCATCCAGCCTGACCTTGAACACCTCCAGTGATGGGGCATCTATAACTTCTCTGGGCAGAAGAGCTGCTCTTGCCGTCTGTGCTGCTCCTGCCGTCTTCTCTGAGCAGGTCTTGCACGTAGCCATGTATCCTGCCAGACTGATTTCCAGGCAGCTCAAATAGGAAAGCAAGATAGTTTGCACTTGCTTCAATTGCAATCTACCTTCTAAAAATAATGCTGCAGACAATTGCTTAATTCATCACCCAAACGGGCTCGTGGCTGACCAGCATAAATATGCAAGATTGCTTTTACCCTTGGCCTTTCTCGTTCAAGCTCCGGTGTCCCAAGCTATCCGATAGGCACCGAGTCAGTCCATGTGTGTGAGAGTAGCTTGAGTGCTTCAGCAAAGTCCATCAAGTGCAGAGCTGGCACTTCGTGTATTGATTCAGCAAATACCTATTAGGTATATGGACCAGGGACCTTGTCTTTCTTTTGAATGGTGACAAACCCTAAATTGATCTTTGAAGTTACTGGAACAGTGTCAGATTTTTAATGTGAAGTCCTGCCATGGTTTATGTTACATTGCATTGGTAGGTTACTAATACAGACTCTTCTTATGATACTTCATCGGTTTTTAGACAGCCGTATGTTAACTCATAGCAGATGTATCGCTGGACAAAGCTTTTAGCGTTGCTTTTTAACCTTGCTGCTGTCAACATGAAGAGAAGCTGTGATATCTTGTTCCCGTGCAGAGCATCCGTAGTAACAGTTGCATGCCTTGGGTGCGCCTATTGCCCCAGAGCCCCAGCAGGTAACACCCAGGTTTACGGCTCGCGGTGGAGCAACCACCCCTGCTCCCACGTTACTGGTTACAAGAGGGGAAAAAGGCGAGAGAGGCCTGGAGGGAGAAGCCCAGGGAGCGTTTTATCTGTAGCCACTTGAGTGATCAATGGTGGAGGGAAAGGATCCTTGAAATAAGTTGAACACAGATTGCTGATGCTAGAGCATCTTACTGAGGAGGTGGGTTTAAGCCGTACAAATGCAGTTGTATTGCCTCTGAATCAAGCCGGCGTGTCCCAGGATGCTGTGCTGGGCAGGGACTTGCTCTGCTGTGCTGGGCATCTGTTCTCTCTCTAATTATGTCTCATTACTTGTATCTGGTCATGCTGGGTGCTCTTCCGTAGATTTTCCCCTCCCCTCTCCGAGGGCATTCATTGCTTTCTTATTGCTATAACAATTCTTCCTGACGGTTTATGCCAACTTAAAGTCTTAGTGAGAAGACTGCAAGATTTCCTTCGACTGTTCTAAGCACTTGATGGAAATTCGTTGCTGTGTGTTGGTGGGGAAGTGGTTGAGCCTGCATCCCAGTAAGATTGAACCCTTGCAAGCAGGCCTTAGGCAGGGCTTCATAAAGTGAGCTCTGGAGCTCTCAAACATCTTGAACATGGATGCAGTGTGGCTGGAGTTAGCGGTCTTGCTAAATGATCCCAGTGATGTTTTTGACCCCTATTTTCCTTTTTGTTATGCATTATGATCCCGTACTTTTTGCTTCCCCCCCCACCCCCTACTCCAGTAAATAACATGGATATTTCCAGAATATGACGGTCCCATATGTTAATCAGAGATATAAATTTGTATTTGAGTCATGTTGTGCAAGCAAGATTGCTGCAACACATTCTTTTCTTCGCCTTTTCTGCAAATGCACTTCATCCATCCCCCTTCGCAGATCCAAGTCTGTTATCTGGAACTGAGAGTCAGCGGCTGGTGCTGCACATGTCACTCCATTACTTGGCAACTGCCTCAAATATACCAATACCTTGCCTGCAAAATAGATACCCGTTCTTACAACGTGTGTATCTTGCACCTGCTGATGTGATGATGTGATTTAGTACGACATATTTAATCCCCGAAAGCACTGTGACCTGCATACTGGTCCCAGGAGTCCCTTTTCCTACAGCGGACACAGGGATGTGTTGGGGTGCGAGCGTCAACTGCTGAACGCCGGGCACGAGGTGAAGGTGGGAAGAGCG
>NW_010527716.1:28253-29371 GCF_000687285.1 Phaethon lepturus
AGAGCGGAGGAAAGCTGTATCTGTTGGAAGCCGTAGCCCACGCTGAGGGCAGCAGGGTGCAGTTGGTCAGTTCGAGACAAACCTTTATCAACCATAAGCAATTGGCCTCTTGGCTTGAATGTCTCATTTGAAAGGGAGAGCTCCCAGCAGCTGGGCATCTCCTGGGGTCGTTATGTCAGTACAAGCTTGGGAAGAGTGTTGCTCTAATTAGATTGCCAGGGATGCTTTGCACATGGCCAGGGTTTTCCTTGGGATGTAAATCACCTTCAGTCTTGTCTTTCGTATCTGAACAAGGTATCTGTGCGTAAGTCTCTCATCGAAGCATTGCCTGTTCTTCCCTGCTGAGCTGCAGAGAGTTTCTCCTAGCCAGGTCTCTATCTTTTTCTGAGTCCAAACCAGTTCTGTTGCTAAGTTCTGCCTTTTTTTCAACAAGTTATTTTAAAAATGTGAAGCAGAATTGTAGACGCTAATATCTTCAGACTTTCAGGGAGCATAGATCTATGTCCAAGCTCTTCTACTAGTCACAGGTTTTAGAATCAACTAAATCATTCCTCTGAACTAAACCGCCTCAGACAGTTGAAGGATTTCTGTTATTTTGTGCCTGAGGCGAATCTTGATCGGGAAGTTATCATTTGCAACCAGAACTTGGTAGTGTAACGGCCTAAACAGGGCAAGACTGGCTTTGAAATTCTCCTGATGACTATATTCTCCTTGCAACGGGTGCTGATCCTCCCTCTGGCTTTGGAGGTAATTTCTCTCTGTTTCCATTTCCATATAGATAAGAAAACTTCAATTCTGAATAGGCGTATGTATGTATATACGTACATATGCGTATAAATGTATATTTATGTTAAAACATTTTGAGTTAGACTGTGCTGTCTTCTCCCATCCTTTTCAGAGAGTACAAGGTGGGAACAAACCTTGATGTTGTCTGACTTTTCCCATAATGATGTAAGACAGCTGTACTTAAATCATTCTTGATACAGATACAGAAGTTCATCTAATCTATCCTTAAATATATTTAATAAGGAGGAGCTGTGCCCATCCTGGGAATGCTGTTTTGGTGCTTGCCTGGCTGGGCTGCTGGAAAATGTCTACGATTCCCTCACATCCACCTG
>NW_010527717.1:0-1250 GCF_000687285.1 Phaethon lepturus
TTTTTTTTTTGCCTTTTCATTGAGCTGGTTTGCTTAATTCCGTTTTGAAAGCTTCTGACTGTTCCAGAGTCAACAAGGTTACTCGACGATCAAGCTCTCCCCTTCCATCAGGTCTCTTCCACCCACTTAATGAAAACAAATGCTGCCCGGGACAAGGGCCATCCTTCTTATCTGTCTTCTCGGGCCCCATGAATGTGCCTGCTTTAGGCTCCTTTTTACATATGTTATTTTAACAAATGAACCAAATTATATCCTGGCTGCTCCCAGACACATCTAATTCCCGAACCGTAATGGAGCTGTTTCTGGTCCCTGGTCATGAATCCCATTAGCGTCAGGGTCCCGGGCGCGTGAAATTCAAGTTACTCTCAGAGTAAAAGCTCCTGGAAGCAGTTTCCCATGTCAGGGCTGGGAAGGGCAGGAGCGGGATGCAGCAGGCAATTAACGGTAGCTAATTACCTCCGGCTGGCCCTTTGCCCGAACACGTGCCCCTTGAAGGAGGGAGCCGCCAAAAAAAAGACCGCGTGCCCTTTGAGGGGGGGAGCCGCCAGCGGCAGAGCTGGGGCAGCAGGAAGGGAAGGGTTAGTCCCCTTTTCTGAAGTTTCCCATCCCAGTTTTGTAATACAGCCCAGCGTTTCAGCCGGCCAAATGCAATCGCCTCTTAAAAGCAGAGAATTAAAGCTTCCTGGGTGGTTTAGGGCAGCCCCCGAACAGGAGGAAAGCACGGAGAAGCCAGACAGCGGGAGGGGATGGGCGTGCTGGTCCTAAGACCGTGCAGGCAAGCGAATAAGAGTTGATGAGACTCAATCGCTTGGCAGCAGGACCTCGACTGCAGCAGCTCCTATTTCCAGCAGTGTCAAGCTTCACTCGCTCCTAAGGACCTCCAAACTTTAGGACGGGTTTTTGCCCCTCTGTATTCAGGCCCGGGCACAGTCCCCAGCCTGCCAGCCCCGCAGGTACCGAGGGGATGAACGAGCACGTCATGAAATACATTTTGAAATAAATTTTTGGGAAAAAAAAATAACATGACATAAAAATGAAATAAACAGCTTACTTTTATCGTGAGATAAAAAACAGAAGACAAACAACAGCGGGTGCTGCAGGGAAAAGGTATTTGGTGCTGTACTTGGGGCAGAGACCAAATATTCGGGGCTTTCTCCCAAACTTGTCACATTTGGCATTCTTCTGAGAGCGCTTACTTGCCCCTGCGCCGAAAACAGCCAGCTGCCCCACGGGGGCCAGCGAGAGCGGCG
>NW_010527718.1:0-235 GCF_000687285.1 Phaethon lepturus
AATCGCTCCGGTGCACGTTCCCGGCCCCCTGCACATGTGCAGGCAGCGTTTTTGCTTAAGCCACATTTTCCTCCACCGCTTGCAATGCGCCCAAGGGGTCACCTGGCTGCGGGGGCCGGCCAGCAGCAATCCCCCGGCCAATGCCACCTCCCTCGGGAGCTGGGGCCTGGCGGGGGGGCATGGCCCTGCACCTCCGGGTACCTCCCCAGCCTTAGATGCATCCCACGGGGCGCCC
>NW_010527718.1:316-624 GCF_000687285.1 Phaethon lepturus
ACCTCCGGGTACCTCCCCAGCCTTAGCTGCATCCCACGGGGCCCCCACCGCCAGCATCCCCCCATCCCCTTGCAGCACACAGGGAGCTGGGTCCAGCCTGTCCCTCGTCTGATCCCAGGCATCTAGGATTTTCTAGGATATCTTTATGCATCACGTGACTTAATATCTATCAAGGCTTTGTAGAGCACAAGGGATTTTGCAGTAGAACACCCCCCCTCCCCATCCTGGCTTTTATTTGCTTTAGGCTTGTGGGGTGCTTTGCGGGGGCAGAGGCTTTGCTGCCAAATTGCCCGGCAGGGCAAGGTCTG
>NW_010527718.1:755-1285 GCF_000687285.1 Phaethon lepturus
ACCGGAGCCATCCACATGGAAAGCTCCCATCCCTCTCAGGACCCCCGCGGCAGGGGCCTGTGCTGCTCCGTGCCCCCGCATGCCCAAGGGCTGGGAGGAGAGTTCCAGGCTGACAAATTGCCTGGGACGGACGGCATCAGAGATATTTGAAAGAGCCATTTGTACACTCCACATGGAAAGCTCCCATCCCTCTCAGGACCCCCGCGGCAGGGGCCTGTGCTGCTCCGTGCCCCCGCATGCCCAAGGGCTGGGAGGAGAGTTCCAGGCTGACAAATTGCCTGGGACGGACGGCATCAGAGATATTTGAAAGAGCCATTTGTACACGTTCCTGGCAGGGCTCTGAGCACATGGTGATGGTGGGGGGGGACACACCACGCTCGGCTTGACCGGGAACTGTTCCCACTGAGTTTGGGATGGAAGGAGAAGAGGGCTTGCCCTGGGGGTCCGACGGAGCCCAGCGCTAATGGGATGAGTTTCTAGAAACTGAGAAAAATCAACCACCTCATCCTCCACGCACCGATCCCCAAGCC
>NW_010527718.1:1506-1826 GCF_000687285.1 Phaethon lepturus
TGGGGACCCAGGCTGGCAGCGGCGGGCACGAGCCGGTAGGTTTTGCAAAGGGGGAGAGCTGAAGTCTCTGAGGTCTGGGCCACACTGTCAGCGTGACAGCGTGGGTGTGTGTTCAGCCCTGCTGGAAGAATCAAGCTTGGCTGGTTAATTAAAGACCTGAGCCCTAAGATCTGCTCCTTCAATTCTGCGGTAGCAATACTGTAAAATCGTTACGCACCATTTCATGCGCAGAGGCTGAGGCAGCGGCTGGAGGAGCTGGTGCCTTGGGGGCTCATCTTATTCCCCAGGGGTCATTTCTCCTGTGCAGCAGCATCCGAGTC
>NW_010527719.1:0-1630 GCF_000687285.1 Phaethon lepturus
AAAGGCAATAAAAAAAAAGCAAAAGCAGCTTTGCTCCGGAGGAATTCACTGGGATTTATTGTGGGTTTTAAGCGCTGGGGGGGGAGGGATGGTTTATTACCTGTCTCGCCCTCCTCCTGGGGCAGCAGCTCTGAGCTGACCCTGCCTCTGCAGACACAGGCTAAGTCAGGCCCTTTCCTTACTTTATGAAAGTTTTCATTATCTGGGCTGCCTCCCAGCCAAACTGGGTGGGTATTTCCCTAGCAAAGATTAATAGAGCCGTTTGGAGCTCTGCAAGAAAAAGTGCAATTGCAAAGGGAATTATTGCCCTGCGCCGCATCACGGAGAGCTCGAGCCAGCTCGCCAGCCCACCAAGCCTGCTGCTGGCATCTCCAGCCCCGTTTTCCAGGGTTTCCTGGATCTCCGAGTCAGCAGCATCCCACGTGCTCGGCGCAGGCAGCGACCATCCAGCTCTCCAACAGTACAATCCGTCCGTCTCTGTGGCCCAGCCCCGCTGCGTGCAACCCAGGCTTTCCTAAATCGCCCCTCGGAGGAATAAAACCAGGTGCCGACTGCCGAAGGCGTGCGGAGACGCAGCAACGATTTCCCTTGGGATAACTCGATGGGGAGCCAGACCTCCCTTGCATCCTGCACCCCGCGCGCTGCAGCCACGGATGCTGAGAAAGGCTGCTTGGTCCTGGTCCGAACCTGCATCCCCGAGACGCCCGGGCAGGGCTGCGCCGGAGGAAAACGGGCTCGGATCCAGCACAGTTGCACAAGGACACAAACAGGCACAAAACCGACACAACAGCAATGCACGTCTACCGCCTTACGGCACTTCCCGGCGGAGCGAGAGCTCGCCGCGTATTGCAGCTCCCTCAGATTGGAAAAAAACACGCTTCCCCTTTGCTCTGAAACAAGCAGCTACCGAGATTCCCACGAGCAGAGCCCAAACACCCAAATTCTTTATTTGCCATCCTCCTAAGCCAATGCCATCCCAGCAAGGGGCTCCTGGCCGCTATAAATCTGGACCCGGGCATCGCTTAAACTACTGGGACTCCCTCCCTGGCCAAGGCTGGGGACGAGCCACACCCCGGCAGCGCGTCGGTCGGATGCGGGATGCACAGCATCTCCCCGCTTCCGCAGCGGTGTTTGCCCCACGGCCCTCCACGCGAGCCCGGGATAAACATCCCCTCGTTAGCTCGGGAGCTAATAAGGTGTGGCTGGAGGAGCGAGAAACAAGATGACAAATTACCCCAGCGCAGCCCTATTGCTAATAGATAAAGGTTATTTTAATGTTTCCATTAAAAACTCAATTTTAAGGATTTATAACTTGGTTACAGCTGTTTGCTCGGGCTAAAGGTGGCGGCTAACTCTCTGCTTGCGGCTTTCCTGGTTATTTAAGAAGTCGGCAATTAAGAGCTGCCCATGCGGGATAGCGGGTGCCGCAAACACGGGTGGCAGTGGGGGGATTGGTGTCACCGGGGGGACAGAAGCAAGCATCCCGAAACAGCGGGGCTGTGCCGGGCAAGTACCCTGCTGCCGCCCATTCGCTCCCGCGCGGAAAAATAAGGTCTAAAAAGCAGCTTGTTCCTCTGTATTTACACGGCGTGAACTCCCCGGCACTTCAATGGATTCCTCGGCAGGCTCA
>NW_010527720.1:0-972 GCF_000687285.1 Phaethon lepturus
CGGGCAAAAAATACACGTTTTTGGAGGGAGAAGCGAAAACGCGGCGAGAAACGGCGTTTTGGGGGAAAAAGAGGGTTTGAGGCGGGATTTTGGGGAGAAAAGTAGCAGAAACGGGAAAAAATGGATGGGGGGGGAAGAATTTTGGGGGGAAAATGGGGAGTTTGGGGAAAAAATGGGGAATTTGGGGAAAAAATGGGGAGTTTGGGGAAAAAATGGGGAGTTTGGGGAAAAAATGGGGAGTTTGGGGAAAAAATGGGGAGTTTGGGGAAAAAATGGGGAGTTTGGGGAAAAAATGGGGAGTTTGGGGAAAAAATGGGGAGTTTGGGGAAAAAATGGGGAGTTTGGGGAAAAAATGGGGAGTTTGGGGAAAAAATGGGGAGTTTGGGGAAAAAATGGGGAGTTTGGGGAAAAAATGGGGAGTTTGGGGAAAAAATGGGGAGTTTGGGGAAAAAATGGGGAGTTTGGGGAAAAAATGGGGAGTTTGGGGAAAAAATGGGGAGTTTGGGGAAAAAATGGGGAGTTTGGGGAAAAAATGGGGAGTTTGGGGAAAAAATGGGGAGTTTGGGGAAAAAATGGGGAGTTTGGGGAAAAAATGGGGAGTTTGGGGAAAAAATGGGGAGTTTGGGGAAAAAATGGGGAGTTTGGGGAAAAAATGGGGAGTTTGGGGAAAAAATGGGGAGTTTGGGGAAAAAATAGGGAGTTTGGGGAGAAAATGGGGAGTTTGGGGAAAAAAGCAGCTTTTTGTTAAAAAAAAAGGAATTTGGGAAGAAAATGCTGGGGGGAGAAGCCAGATTTGGGGGAAAATGCTGGTTTTTGTGAGAAAAAGTGATTTGGGTGGAAAAACCCCGATTTTGGGGAAAGCAATTTGGGGGGAAAGGATTTGGGGGAAAAAATGCAAGTTTTGGGAAAAAGAGGATTTTGGGGAGAAGAATTTGGGGGAAAAAATCGGGATTTAGAGAAAAAAATTGGGGG
>NW_010527721.1:0-232 GCF_000687285.1 Phaethon lepturus
CACCCATTCTTGCCACGCCTGCTGTGAATTTTAGCCCCTGTGGATCGACACCAACAGCTTTCTGCGGTGACAGGAGTTTGAAACGTCTCTTCCTCTCTGTCCCGCTGCGGCCGGGCCAGGGACAGGAACGTGGGCCCAGATCTTTCTACCTTGCTCCCATCCTAGGGACTTCCCCGCGAGGTCGGTCCCCGACGCCTCTGCCAAGGACACGGCCGAAACCTTTGTGCCGCGG
>NW_010527721.1:334-674 GCF_000687285.1 Phaethon lepturus
TTATGGCTTATCTTGCTTCAGAGTGTGGAACAGGAGTCAGAATCTGCATCAGGGAGGACAGGACATCTCGGGGAACAGTAATTCTTAGGCTTCTCTCTTAAAATATGCTTTCCACCTCAGCTCGACACCGGAGCTGAAATCTCTCAGCGGAGCGCTGGAGCTGAGACGAGCATGTTTTATAATAAAAGCGAGTACAGTAACTTTAATTAAGGCTCCTCAGCCTGGTGCTGCTGCTGCAGCCCTGCAGGAGGGTAACGGGCTGCCAAGGGGGTGTCGGGAGCGGAGAGCGGGGCCACCATCCCCCCGCCCCGGAACGCGGCATCCCGCTCCCCACACCCCG
>NW_010527722.1:0-531 GCF_000687285.1 Phaethon lepturus
TATCCAAGGATAAAAAGGTAAACATATACACGGACTCCAAATACCATTTGGAGTGGTCCATGCACATGGAGCCATTTGGAAAGAGCATGGATTGCTATCCTCTCACGGAACCCCTATCAAATATGGACCAGAGACTTTAAAACTACTACAAGCTGTTCTGGGACCAAAAGAAGTTGCAGTTGTACACTGTAAAGCTCACCAGAAAGGACAAACCGCGATAATCAAAGGAAATCGAAAGGCAGATGAAACAGCTAAAAGAGTTGCAGAAAAGGGATCATTGATTAGAGCATTGATACCTGTGGAGTAACAGGGCACGGACTCTGGCGGGGATTCAGGCCAAAGACCTTTATTGCTACAAGTGTCCGCTTTTCTACAGCTCTTTCACGCGCCACAAAATACGTCCTGGTTGGTTACCACACACAGTCCACGCACTTCTCCACAGTCAGGATTCGCTGCCTGCAGGTGTCCACGCACTCCTTTACTTCGTCTTAGTTGTTTAACACAGTTCCTTCTCCTCAAGGCCGAGCCCTG
>NW_010527723.1:0-565 GCF_000687285.1 Phaethon lepturus
CCTCGGACCGACCGGGGGTGGAAGCCATACCTTCTTGCTGTGCAGGTCCACAACTTGCCACACCAAGAGAATTAGTTCCCTCTCATCCGAACCCAGTTTAGCCCCATATGCACCAGCTGTTGCCCCAAACAACACCACCAAAGAGTCACTGTGCGAAGCCGTCATGACCACAGGGGGAAACAACTACAATCAAAAGCAGAGGTCAAAAAAAGGGAGAAAACAAAAGAAAGAAAGAAAAAAAGACACACAAACAAACAAACAAAAAAAGAACAAAAAAAATCCCACAAGGCTCACCCCCTACCTCCAAGTGATCAAAGGGGAAAGGAGCGAACGAGGAGTCACAATATCAAGAGGAGAGAAAGAGCTGTTTAGGAGGTAGGGTGTCCGAGACAAAAAAAAAAAATATGGAGAAAGCTTGCATCTCTACCTGTTCCCGGTGATCTCCTTCTTCCCGGGGCTGCCTGGGAGGCAAAATTAGCAAGCTGTGGGTTTCTTTCCCTCTGACATCATGGCAGAAGCCCAGCCTGGGCTTGAGCTTTTTTTTCCTCCCCCCCCCCTTTTTTTT
>NW_010527723.1:592-6270 GCF_000687285.1 Phaethon lepturus
TTTCTCTCCTCCTTTCCTTCCCCTCTCCTGAGTTACCTGCCCTCGGTGCAGCTCATGTGACTCTAGTCAATCTCCCAGAGGGACGAGGCCATTGGGCCTTGGGGAAAGGTGTAGGAGGGACGGAGGGAGAACCAACGCCTGGCTGATCTGGCCTGATTGGTTTTTGAGGGAGATCAGAGGAAAACTCCCCTTCTCCCTCTTTAATTCTGCCTGCAGGAAGTGCCTCGTACCTGCTTTCAGTTTTGTGGGATCCCGCTCTGGCGCTAGGAGCGGATACTGCGCGCTCCGGATGCACGCCCGCGCAGACTGCGCGCCCACCCGCGGCTCCTCGCCCGGCTTACGGGGGAGGATTTGGGGGTTGTTTGTCTTTTTTGCTTTTTGTTTTGTTTTGTTTTTTTTTTTAATCTAACGAATGTACACGCACAGTTGCTAAACCGCAATCTACGACTTGGCTTTGAAATGCACAAAAGTTCACCTGCTTCTAAGTAATGGCCCTTTCTGCGCTTTGCTGCCTATGTATTGAGCTGCCGGCGTTACTGTGTAACACAAGTCTAGTATTGTACAGCATTTTTAAGGGATATTACCGGCAGAAAATACTTTGCATGTTTAGGCCCTATTCTGCATTTGGTTTGCAAAAGTGGGTCCTAGCAAAATAATTTTTGTTTTTGAGGAAGGGTGTATCTAGGATGTTTCGCAAAATAGAAAGGTAAAGCCCTGTATTTCCTACCCTACAACTGCTCAGTAAAGAACTGTCTCCTGGGCATTAACTGCAGTCCAAGATCAGCAGTTCTTCTCTATACTTCTATTTCACAGGTGAGACTCTACAACAGGAAAACATCGCCTTGTTCTAGCTACTATAAAATTACTCCTCTAAGCACTTCTGCTCGATGGGAGCAGCAGTAATATTTGTAATGTCAGGGACTGAGACAAATTTTGGAGACGTTGTCAAACTCAAATTTATTTTAAAGCAAAAAAGAAAAATCAAAAGCCTTTAAACTGTTTTGACCATGTTGTTATTTTTTTCTATTGCCACCGCCAATGAATTACTAATGATTTTTGAAGGCCAAATGCTGCAAGTTAGGCTAGTCATAATTTTTCTTTTGCTTAATTAAATCTTCAGTCTGTACTTCAATGTTAGTGTCATGTTGAAATACAGTTTTCACTGAATGAAAAATGGTGCTGTTATTTAGCTACAGATGTCTATCATGGGAAAATGAGGAGCTGGACATTCAACTGTGATTATCTGATGGATTTAAATATTAACATCACATTTTCTCTTCTTCTTTTACCATGCTAATTTTATAATTGGTTAATTATAGCAGTTATTATGGACCTCCTTTGGCACACACCGATTCACATGCTAACACCATCACCAAGATTATTTCCACTTATTTCAACAAAAGCAAACTACAGTGCAAGGATGCTGTCTGATGTGAATTGTCTTAGAATTCATGTATTGCAAGTATTTACCTGGCAAAGGCCATGCAGAGAACTTCGCAGTGCACAGATGTATCTCGCTGAACATTAGAAGATAGTTGTTAAATGCCTCTCAGCTGTTGCCTCTGCTGCTCACATGTGCAGCTGCCTGAAAAGAACTCCTGAAGATAGATCATCGTTATGGAAAGAGGAAATTCCCAAACACTCCGAGATGAAAACTTTAATCTGTAACATATTCAAAAATAACATATTCAAAATGTTTTCAGTCGTATATTTTCTAGCACTGCTGAATTTATGCAACAGCTATATTTTCCTCTGTCGTTACATGTCCAGAAGCCTTTGGTAGAATAAAATCCCATTCATATTCCTTTTTGGTTAGTTATATCCTTTGGATATAGTGGTAATGAAACAGTGTAACAGCCTGCCCATTGTGTATGGGATGATTCTTATCCCTTACGTCTGTAATAAGAGCCATAGAAATACATTGACTTCAAGTGTGAGAACTGTTCCTCTTATCCCAGCCTATTCCTCCCCTCCCAAATACACATGTATCATTTGGGGGGAGGTGGTGTCTGTACACATAAATGTAACACAGATCTTACCTGTAGCTAGTTCACAGAAAAAAAAGTACGAGTCTGCTACAATTTAGCTGCCTTCATGAGGGTTACATATCATTGTATCAATGTATCACATACATACACAGTGTCACAGGCGTGATATGTAACTACTTCATACAAAATGCGATTATAATTAGCAGATTTCTATAGAAAACTATACACATGAGCTATTCTCGGCCAGCTTGACGTATATGCTCACAGGTGTCAGTGCATTTGCACAGAGAATGCCAAAACCTATGTAAGTGTCGTTTAGGATCTAATGTGGAAAAAAAAAGTATCATAACTCACTCACAACAGCATGTAAAATTAAAGAAGTTCTACTCCTATAAATGCCAAAGACCCTTGAAAACCTATTTGAAATCTATGCATGGTATCAAAGGCTAGCGAGCCCAAAAGCTTGTATGCTTTTCACAATTATATTAGCTCATCTGATATAATGTAGTCTCTCTTTCTAGAAAACCCATCTGGTTTCTGCTGTTAGACTGTCTTGACTTAAATAATTCTACTGTCACTAACTTATCTGAACTATTCTAGCTAAATTGACTTCAAACATATTCTAAAATGTTTAAAAGAAGAAATTAAATAAACACTGGCCTTCCTGCAATTTCGGACATTTTCAAGTATCAGATTATGCAACTATTTTCCCATTTACTTTCTATCCACAACCCTCCATCTCTCTGCATACAACCCGTAATTATACCAGTCTCTGCGATGTTATTGATCTAAAAAATTTAAAGGAATGACACCGCATGTCTCCACAGAACAGCAACAGGATCCACTTCCTGATACAACATGTGGAACAAGCCCTTGTACAATGAGCAGTAGCAAAGTTAATTTGTAACCAAGATCTTGCTGAAATAAAGAGTTATTGCTCACTTTTAGCTTCAACCCTGGCAGGCATATTTATAGAGGTCCTTGTTTCTAGGCTCCATACAAGGATAACGTCTCATAAATACAACTGGGTGAAGAATGAAAGTTTTAAAGATGGACATTCATTGTTATACAAGTTCAGCATTGTGACTATTTGGTTTGTTTCTCTTTTTAATCAAACAAAACTGGAAAACAGAGGGGTTTACAGTTAGATCACGTGAGAACACTGAAGCAGCTCATTAAATGCATTGGGCTTGCAATGGACAAATCTGTAGTGCCAATTTCATTCTTACTATGCACCCTATCCAGTCGCATGAATCAAGATAAAGACAGACCAAACAAATAGACCCCACTTCGCCCTTTTACCTTTACTACATTATTATTAAAACCCACCGTGGACCGAATATCCTGATCAAGTTCTTTTGTTATAGCCTAATAAAAGGAATATGAAACTTGGAGACATGAGATCTGGAGTAATAGCCTGGCCACATTCCGATCTACAGCAATACTTCAATTACCTTTCAGGGAAGGTAAAAGTCAATGTTCTGTTCCAAACTTGTATGATACTGAAAAGTTATTTATCTTTCTTATTAGTACTTTACTCATCAGTTAAAAGAAAGATAATGATGACGATGTTTAACCTTGTAAAACGGTTTGAAATGCCCTGAGAAAAATGAACTATCCTTGAAGTTGGGACTAACTTCAAAACTGGCCATGCTGGTGGGGCAGGGAGGTTGGACCAAACGACCTCCAGAGGTCTCTTCTAGCCAAAATTATTCTGTGGTTCTGAGAAACGAAGATCCTAAATTAAATAAGTACGGAGCCTTGGAGTTTATCTGCACAATAGGGATAGTAGTAAATTCTCTGTGTGCCTTAGCATCTGCAAATTGATCTGGTACAGGAAGTAAAATATCTATAAGTGATCTATAAGTAAATGTGAAAAGACATTTAGATTTTATACCCATCCAGTCCTTGGCTCCTGGATGGGATTAGAAGCAACTGTAGCAATATTTTCTGAAGGAGGAGCTTACTGTAACTCCTGAAACATAAACCCATATGTAAAGAATTTTCTGGCATCCTTTCTTTAACAGCGAATGAGTGGGAAAGGGCATGGGAACAACTGCTTAACAGTGTTCTTTGATTGCTGTCCAGATGTTTGGAGAGATCTAATTTTTTGGTCTGCCAGGTAGGTCTGTCATGATTACAATGCAGCGTAGAAGCCCTGAAATAATTTCCATTGGGATATTCACAAAAGCTCGGCAATATGCAGAAGTGCTTCAGAAAGGTGGTTTCCAATGGATTGTTACCCTGCAGATAGTAGCCTCATCAAGCCATACCGAAAGCATTAATTCAGGATCCTGTATCAGTTGGAATTTAATTTCTATTAACTCAAAGGTAAATTAAAACATAAAATTGGTGACTAGGCTAGATAAATGAGAAAAGAAATTATTTTCCTTATTATTTTACATAGCTTCCCTCCCTTATGGAATGACTTAATCCTACAAAGGTTTTATATATGCTCAGCTCCCAGTGGAGTATACTGTTTAGCCAGTATACACTGTGGTGTACACTGTTTAGCCAGATTTCTCCAGATTACAGGTATCAGGTTTTTGAAGATCTAAGCATTTACTTTCCTACCAAATTTATGCGCAGATCAAACATGCATGCATAGTAGTGTCTTTCATCAATATTATTGCAGATTTACATTAAAGTGAAGAGTTTACAACAAATGCGCAACGAATTTAGTTTTTAGAATTTTTAGAATTTAGATGTTTTTCTCTTATCAGAAATAATGCTTTCCTTCAAGTAATTTACCGAAGTTTTCTGGAATTAGATTCATTGAAATGTTAGCTGGCACAGACATCTGGAAGTCTTCTTGTCCAACACTGTGCCCACAGCTGGACTACTGCCAGCACTAGACTGAACCAGACAGTGCTTTGTCCAGCTGCATCCTGAAAACCTCCAAGGGCAGAGATTACAAACCTCCTTGGATGACCTGTTCCAATGCTGCACTACCTTGCTGATGAGAAACTTTTTCCTAGTGGCCAATCTGATCTCACTGCTAAATTTTTAAATAATTCACTGCAACTAGTTGAGACAGGATCTTTAAGCTGCGGTAAGTTAGACAAGCCATGTGATATGATTTCTGTTACCTAATGAGATGAATATGCAAGTACTTCCTGAACCTTTCAATCTACCTTACCTGTGACTGAAAATTCACTTTGTGTGAAGCATTACTGCCCCTAGAATCTGCCTGAATAAGTTTTCATTGCAACTGGTCACCTTTTTACTACTATCAGGTACAATATGAAAATGGAAATTCAATCAAAAATATTATTTCTGTGGCAGGTATTTACGCAAATTGACGTTCAGCCTTAGATTAAAACACTTCTATTGCTAAGCCATCTTCTCTTTGTCCATTGAACGGATATAGCAGTTTCCAACTCTGTCAGTGTGACTGCATATCCAACAGTAAATAATTTGCTTCTTAATGATGAGGTTTAATATAATGAGTTGTTTGTTACATCAGCTATAAAGGAAAAAAAACCCCACTACCACCATCCTTGCTACCATCGCTACCACACTTTAGCGAAAAGAGTAAATACATAAAATGATAACACAATTCACTGCAATAGCTAAAAGCCAAAATGCTGTCTTTCTTTCACTACTATTTAAATGCAATGAAATAGAAACATCTTACTAATTTATAAACAATAATATTTAAAATTAATTTCCATATTTAAAGTTCAGCAG